>NW_027590960.1:5000-72500 GCF_964213995.1 Mustelus asterias
GAGGAAACCCACGCAGACACGGGGAGAAGGTGCAAACTCTACACAGACAGTGACCCGAGCCAGGAATCAAACTCAGGTCCCTGGCGCTGTGAGGCAGCAGCGCTAACCACTGTGCCACCATGCCACTAAATGCATGTCGAGGATGTCTCCAATGTATCAGTGCAGGTACAGAGTGTCTCCAATGTATCAATGCAGGTACAGAGTGTCTCCAATGTATCAATGCAGGTACAGAGTGTCTCCAATGTATCAATGCAGGTACAGAGTGACTCCAATGTATCAGTGCAGGTACAGAGTGTCTCCAATGTATCAATGCAGGTACAGAGTGTCTCCAATGTATCAATGCAGGTACAGAGTGTCTCCAATGTATCAATGCAGGAACAGAGTGTCTCCAATGTATCAATGCAGGGACAGAGTGTCTCCAATGTATCAATGCAGGTACAGAGTGTCTCCAATGTATCAATGCAGGTACAGAGTGACTCCAATGTATCAGTGCAGGTACAGAGTGTCTCCAATGTATCAATGCAGGTACAGAGTGTCTCCAATGTATCAGTGCAGGTACAGAGTCTCTCCAATGTATCAATGCGGGTACAGAGTGTCTCCAATGTATCAGTGCAGGTACACTCTGTACCTGCATTGATACATTGGAGACACTCTGTACCTGCATTGATACATTGGAGACACTCTGTACCTGCACTGATACATTGGAGACACTCTGTACCTGCATTGATACATTGGAGACACTCTGTACTTCCATTGATACATTGAAGACACTCTGTACCCGCATTGATACATTGAAGACACTCTGTACCTGCATTGATACATTGGAGACACTCTGTACCTGCATTGATACATTGGAGACACTCTGTACTTCCATTGGTACATTGAAGATACTCTGTACCTGCACTGATACATTGGAGACACTCTGTACCTGCACTGATACATTGAAGACACTCTGTACCCGCATTGATACATTGAAGACACTCTGTACCTGCATTGATACATTGGAGAGACTCTGTACCTGCATTGATACATTGGAGACACTCTGTACCTGCATTGATACATTGGAGACACTCTGTACCTGCATTGATACATTGGAGACACTCTGTACCTGCATTGATACATTGGAGACACTCTGTACCTGCATTGATACATTGGAGACACTCTGTACCTGCATTGATACATTGGAGACACTCTGTACCTGCATTGATACATTGGAGACACTCTGTACCTGCATTGATACATTGGAGACACTCTGTACTTCCATTGATACATTGGAGACACTCTGTAACTGCATTGATACATTGGAGACAGTCTGTACCTGCACTGATACATTGGAGACACTCTGTACTTCCATTGATACATTGGAGACACTCTGTACCTGCATTGATACATTGGAGACACTCTGTACTTCCATTGATACATTGAAGACACTCTGTACCCGCATTGATACATTGAAGACACTCTGTACCTGCATTGATACATTGGAGACACTCTGTACCTGCATTGATACATTGGAGACACTCTGTACTTCCATTGGTACATTGAAGATACTCTGTACCTGCACTGATACATTGGAGACACTCTGTACCTGCACTGATACATTGAAGACACTCTGTACCCGCATTGATACATTGAAGACACTGTGTCCCTGCACTGATACATTGGAGACACTCTGTACCTGCACTGATACATTGAAGACACTCTGTACCCGCATTGATACATTGAAGACACTCTGTCCCTGCACTGATACATTGGAGACACTCTGTACCTGCACTGATACATTGGAGACACTCTGTACCTGCATTGATACATTGGAGACACTCTGTACCTGCATTGATACATTGGAGACACTCTGTACCTGCACTGATATATTGGAGACACTCTGTACCTCCACTGATACGGTGAAGACAGTCTGTACTTCCATTGATACATTGGAGACACTCTGTACTTCCACTGGTACATTGGAGACACTCTGTACCTGCATTGATACATTGAAGACACTCTGACCCTGGTCTGATACATTGGAGACACTGTGTACCTGCATTGATACATTGGAGACACTCTGTACCTGCATTGACACATTGGAGACACTCTGTACCTGCATTGATACATTGGAGACACTCTGTACCTGCACTGATACATTGAAGACACTCTGTACCTGCATTGATACATTGGAGACACTCTGTACCTGCACTGATACATTGAAG
The DNA here is from genome assembly GCF_964213995.1 of Mustelus asterias. NCBI lineage: Eukaryota > Metazoa > Chordata > Chondrichthyes > Carcharhiniformes > Triakidae > Mustelus > Mustelus asterias. The sequence continues at coordinate 7,208 of NW_027590960.1, forward strand.
ACACTCTGTACCTGCATTGATACATTGGAGACACTCTGTACCTGCATTGATACATTGGAGACACTCTGTACCTGCACTGATACATTGGAGACACTCTGTACCCGCATTGATACATTGGAGAGACTCTGTACCTGCACTGATACATTGGAGACACTCTGTACCTGCATTGATACATTGGAGACACTCTGTACCTGCATTGATACATTGGAGACACTCTGTACCTGCACTGATACATTGAAGACACTCTGTACCTGCATTGATACATTGAAGTCACTCTGTACCTGCATTGATACATTGGAGACACTCTGTACCTGCATTGATACATTGGAGACACTCTGTACCTGCATTGATACATTGGAGACACTCTGTACCTGCACTGATACATTGGAGACACTCTGTACCTGCATTGATACATTGAAGTCACTCTGTACCTGCATTGATACATTGAAGTCACTCTGTACCTGCATTGATACATTGGAGACACTCTGTACCTGCATTGATACATTGGAGACACTCTGTACCTGCACTGATACATTGGAGACACTCTGTACCTGCATTGATACATTGGAGACACTCTGTACCTGCACTGATACATTGAAGTCACTCTGTACCTGCATTGATACATTGAAGTCACTCTGTACCTGCATTGATACATTGGAGACACTCTGTACCTGCATTGATACATTGAAGTCACTCTGTACCTGCATTGATACATTGAAGTCACTCTGTACCTGCATTGATACATTGGAGACACTCTGTACCTGCATTGATACATTGGAGACACTCTGTACCTGCATTGATACATTGGAGACACTCTGTACCTGCATTGATACATTGGAGACACTCTGTCCCTGCACTGATACATTGGAGACACTCTGTACCTGTATTGATACATTGAAGACACTCTGTACCTGCATTGATACATTGGAGACACTCTGTACCTGCACTGATACATTGAAGACACTCTGTACCTGCATTGATACATTGGAGACACTCTGTACCTGCATTGATACATTGAAGTCACTCTGTACCTGCATTGATACATTGAAGTCACTCTGTACCTGCATTGATACATTGGAGACACTCTGTACCTGCATTGATACATTGAAGTCACTCTGTACCTGCATTGATACATTGGAGACACTCTGTACCTGCATTGATACATTGGAGACACTCTGTACCTGCATTGATACATTGGAGACACTCTGTACCTGCACTGATACATTGGAGACACTCTGTACCTGCATTGATACATTGAAGACACTCTGTACCTGCACTGATACATTGGAGACACTCTGTACCTGCATTGATACATTGGAGACACTCTGTACCTGCATTGATACATTGGAGACACTCTGTACCTGCATTGATACATTGGAGACACTCTGTACCTGCATTGATACATTGGAGACACTCTGTACCTGCATTGATACATTGAAGACACTCTGTACCTGCACTGATACATTGGAGACACTCTGTACCTGCATTGATACATTGAAGTCACTCTGTACCTGCATTGATACATTGGAGACACTCTGTACCTGCATTGATACATTGAAGTCACTCTGTACCTGCATTGATACATTGAAGTCACTCTGTACCTGCATTGATACATTGGAGACACTCTGTACCTGCATTGATACATTGAAGACACTCTGTACCTGCATTGATACATTGGAGACACTCTGTACCTGCATTGATACATTGGAGACACTCTGTACCTGCACTGATACATTGGAGACACTCTGTACCTGCATTGATACATTGGCGAGACTCTGTACCTGCACTGATACATTGAAGACACTCTGTACCTGCATTGATACATTGGAGACACTCTGTACCTGCATTGATACATTGAAGTCACTCTGTACCTGCATTGATACATTGAAGTCACTCTGTACCTGCATTGATACATTGGAGACACTCTGTACCTGCATTGATACATTGAAGTCACTCTGTACCTGCATTGATACATTGGAGACACTCTGTACCTGCATTGATACATTGGAGACACTCTGTACCTGCATTGATACATTGGAGACACTCTGTACCTGCACTGATACATTGGAGACACTCTGTACCTGCATTGATACATTGAAGACACTCTGTACCTGCATTGATACATTGGAGACACTCTGTACCTGCATTGATACATTGGAGACACTCTGTACCTGCATTGATACATTGGAGACACTCTGTACCTGCATTGATACATTGGAGACACTCTGTACCTGCATTGATACATTGGAGACACTCTGTACCTGCATTGATACATTGAAGACACTCTGTACCTGCACTGATACATTGGAGACACTCTGTACCTGCATTGATACATTGAAGTCACTCTGTACCTGCATTGATACATTGGAGACACTCTGTACCTGCATTGATACATTGAAGTCACTCTGTACCTGATTTGATACATTGGAGACACTCTGTACCTGCATTGATACATTGGAGACACTCTGTACCTGCATTGATACATTGAAGTCACTCTGTACCTGCATTGATACATTGAAGTCACTCTGTACCTGCATTGATACATTGGAGACACTCTGTACCTGCATTGATACATTGGAGACACTCTGTACCTGCATTGATACATTGAAGACACTCTGTACCTGCATTGATACATTGGAGACACTCTGTACCTGCATTGATTCATTGGAGACACTCTTTACCTGCATTGATACATTGGAGACACTCTGTACCTGCATTGATACATTGGAGACACTCTGTACCTGCACTGATACATTGAAGACACTCTGTACCTGCATTGATACATTGGAGACACTCTGTACCTGCATTGATACATTGGAGACACTCTGTACCTGCATTGATACATTGGAGACACTCTGTACCTGCATTGATACATTGAAGTCACTCTGTACCTGCATTGATACATTGAAGTCACTCTGTACCTGCATTGAGACATTGGAGAGACTCTGTACCTGCATTGATACATTGGAGACACTCTGTACCTGCATTGATACATTGGAGACACTCTGTACCTGCATTGATACATTGGAGAGACTCTGTACCTGCATTGGTACATTGGAAACACTCTGTACCTGAACTGAGATATTGGAGACACTCTGTACCTGCATTGATACATTGAAGACACTCTGTACCTGCATTGATACATTGGAGACACTCTGTACCTGCATTGATACATTGGAGACACTCTGTACCTGCACTGATACATTGAAGACACTCTGTACCTGCATTGATACATTGGAGAGACTCTGTACCTGCATTGATACATTGGAGACACTCTGTACCTGCATTGATACATTGGAGACACTCTGTACCTGTATTGATACATTGGAGACACTCTGTACCTGCATTGATACATTGGAGACACTCTGTACCTGCATTGATACATTGGAGACACTCTGTACCTGTATTGATACATTGGAGACACTCTGTACCTGCATTGATACATTGGAGACACTCTGTACCTGCATTGATACATTGGAGACACTCTGTACCTGTATTGATACATTGGAGACACTCTGTACCTGCATTGATACATTGGAGACACTCTGTACCTGTATTGATACATTGGAGACACTCTGTACCTGCATTGATGCATTGGAGACACTCTGTACCTGTATTGTTACATTGGAGACACTCTGTACCTGCATTGATACATTGGAGACACTCTGTACCTGTATTGATACATTGGAGAGACTCTGTACCTGCATTGATACATTGGAGACACTCTGTACCTGCACTGATACATTGGAGACACTCTGTACCTGCATTGATACATTGGAGACACTCTGTACCTGCACTGAGACATTGGAGAGACTCTGTACCTGCATTGATACATTGGAGACACTCTGTACCTGCATTGATACATTGGAGACACTCTGTACCTGCATTGATACATTGGAGAGACTCTGTACCTGCATTGATACATTGAAGACACTCTGTTATTGTATTGATACATTGAAGACACTCTGTACCTGCACTGAGACATTGGAGACACTCTGTACCTGCATTGATACATTGAAGACACTCTGTACCTGCATTGATACATTGGAGACACTCTGTACCTGCATTGATACATTGGAGACACTCTGTACCTGCATTGATACATTGGAGACACTCTGTACCTGCATTGATACATTGGAGACACTCTGTACCTGCATTGATACATTGAAGACACTCTGTACCTGCATTGATACATTGGAGACACTCTGTACCTGCATTGATACATTGGAGACACTCTGTACCTGCACTGATACATTGGAGACACTCTGTACCTGCATTGATACATTGAAGTCACTCTGTACCTGCATTGATACATTGAAGTCACTCTGTACCTGCATTGATACATTGGAGACACTCTGTACCTGCATTGATATATTGAAGACACTCTGTACCTGCATTGATACATTGGAGACACTCTGTACCTGCATTGATACATTGGAGACACTCTGTACCTGCACTGATACATTGGAGACACTCTGTACCTGCATTGATACATTGGAGAGACTCTGTACCTGCACTGATACATTGAAGACACTCTGTACCTGCATTGATACATTGGAGACACTCTGTACCTGCATTGATACATTGGAGACACTCTGTACCTGCACTGATACATTGGAGACACTCTGTACCTGCATTGATACATTGAAGTCACTCTGTACCTGCATTGATACATTGAAGTCACTCTGTACCTGCATTGATACATTGGAGACACTCTGTACCTGCATTGATACATTGAAGTCACTCTGTACCTGCATTGATACATTGGAGACACTCTGTACCTGCATTGATACATTGGAGACACTCTGTACCTGCATTGATACATTGGAGACACTCTGTACCTGCACTGATACATTGGAGACACTCTGTACCTGCATTGATACATTGAAGACACTCTGTACCTGCATTGATACATTGGAGACACTCTGTACCTGCATTGATACATTGGAGACACTCTGTACCTGCATTGATACATTGGAGACACTCTGTACCTGCATTGATACATTGGAGACACTCTGTACCTGCATTGATACATTGGAGACACTCTGTACCTGCATTGATACATTGAAGACACTCTGTACCTGCACTGATACATTGGAGACACTCTGTACCTGCATTGATACATTGAAGTCACTCTGTACCTGCATTGATACATTGGAGACACTCTGTACCTGCATTGATACATTGAAGTCACTCTGTACCTGATTTGATACATTGGAGACACTCTGTACCTGCATTGATACATTTTAGACACTCTGTACCTGCATTGATACATTGAAGTCACTCTGTACCTGCATTGATACATTGAAGTCACTCTGTACCTGCATTGATACATTGGAGACACTCTGTACCTGCATTGATACATTGGAGACACTCTGTACCTGCATTGATACATTGGAGACACTCTGTACCTGTATTGATACATTGGAGACACTCTGTACCTGCATTGATACATTGGAGACACTCTGTACCTGTATTGATACATTGGAGACACTCTGTACCTGCATTGATACATTGGAGACACTCTGTACCTGTATTGATACATTGGAGACACTCTGTACCTGCATTGATGCATTGGAGACACTCTGTACCTGTATTGTTACATTGGAGACACTCTGTACCTGCATTGATACATTGGAGACACTCTGTACCTGCACTGATACATTGGAGACACTCTGTACCTGCATTGATACATTGAAGTCACTCTGTACCTGCATTGATACATTGGAGACACTCTGTACCTGCATTGATACATTGAAGTCACTCTGTACCTGCATTGATACATTGAAGTCACTCTGTACCTGCATTGATACATTGGAGACACTCTGTACCTGCATTGATACATTGAAGACACTCTGTACCTGCATTGATACATTGGAGACACTCTGTACCTGCATTGATACATTGGAGACACTCTGTACCTGCACTGATACATTGGAGACACTCTGTACCTGCATTGATACATTGGCGAGACTCTGTACCTGCACTGATACATTGAAGACACTCTGTACCTGCATTGATACATTGGAGACACTCTGTACCTGCATTGATACATTGAAGTCACTCTGTACCTGCATTGATACATTGAAGTCACTCTGTACCTGCATTGATACATTGGAGACACTCTGTACCTGCATTGATACATTGAAGTCACTCTGTACCTGCATTGATACATTGGAGACACTCTGTACCTGCATTGATACATTGGAGACACTCTGTACCTGCATTGATACATTGGAGACACTCTGTACCTGCATTGATACATTGAAGACACTCTGTACCTGCATTGATACATTGGAGACACTCTGTACCTGCATTGATTCATTGGAGACACTCTGTACCTGCATTGATACATTGGAGACACTCTGTACCTGCATTGATACATTGGAGACACTCTGTGCCTGCACTGATACATTGAAGACACTCTGTACCTGCATTGATACATTGGAGACACTCTGTACCTGCATTGATACATTGGAGACACTCTGTACCTGCATTGATACATTGGAGACACTCTGTACCTGCATTGATACATTGAAGTCACTCTGTACCTGCATTGATACATTGAAGTCACTCTGTACCTGCATTGAGACATTGGAGACACTCTGTACCTGCATTGATACATTGGCGAGACTCTGTACCTGCACTGATACATTGAAGACACTCTGTACCTGCATTGATACATTGGAGACACTCTGTACCTGCATTGATACATTGAAGTCACTCTGTACCTGCATTGATACATTGAAGTCACTCTGTACCTGCATTGATACATTGGAGACACTCTGTACCTGCATTGATACATTGAAGTCACTCTGTACCTGCATTGATACATTGGAGACACTCTGTACCTGCATTGATACATTGGAGACACTCTGTACCTGCATTGATACATTGGAGACACTCTGTACCTGCACTGATACATTGGAGACACTCTGTACCTGCATTGATACATTGAAGACACTCTGTACCTGCATTGATACATTGGAGACACTCTGTACCTGCATTGATACATTGGAGACACTCTGTACCTGCATTGATACATTGGAGACACTCTGTACCTGCATTGATACATTGGAGACACTCTGTACCTGCATTGATACATTGGAGACACTCTGTACCTGCATTGATACATTGAAGACACTCTGTACCTGCACTGATACATTGGAGACACTCTGTACCTGCATTGATACATTGAAGTCACTCTGTACCTGCATTGATACATTGGAGACACTCTGTACCTGCATTGATACATTGAAGTCACTCTGTACCTGATTTGATACATTGGAGACACTCTGTACCTGCATTGATACATTGGAGACACTCTGTACCTGCATTGATACATTGAAGTCACTCTGTACCTGCATTGATACATTGAAGTCACTCTGTACCTGCATTGATACATTGGAGACACTCTGTACCTGCATTGATACATTGGAGACACTCTGTACCTGCATTGATACATTGGAGACACTCTGTACCTGCACTGATACATTGAAGACACTCTGTACCTGCATTGATACATTGGAGACACTCTGTACCTGCATTGATACATTGGAGACACTCTGTACCTGCATTGATACATTGGAGACACTCTGTACCTGCATTGATACATTGAAGTCACTCTGTACCTGCATTGATACATTGAAGTCACTCTGTACCTGCATTGAGACATTGGAGAGACTCTGTACCTGCATTGATACATTGGAGACACTCTGTACCTGCATTGATACATTGGAGACACTCTGTACCTGCATTGATACATTGGAGAGACTCTGTACCTGCATTGATACATTGGAGACACTCTGTACCTGAACTGAGATATTGGAGACACTCTGTACCTGCATTGATACATTGAAGACACTCTGTACCTGCATTGATACATTGGAGACACTCTGTACCTGCATTGATACATTGGAGACACTCTGTACCTGCACTGATACATTGAAGACACTCTGTACCTGCATTGATACATTGGAGAGACTCTGTACCTGCATTGATACATTGGAGACACTCTGTACCTGCATTGATACATTGGAGACACTCTGTACCTGTATTGATACATTGGAGACACTCTGTACCTGCATTGATACATTGGAGACACTCTGTACCTGTATTGATACATTGGAGACACTCTGTACCTGCATTGATACATTGGAGACACTCTGTACCTGTATTGATACATTGGAGACACTCTGTACCTGCATTGATACATTGGAGACACTCTGTACCTGTATTGATACATTGGAGACACTCTGTACCTGCATTGACGCATTGGAGACACTCTGTACCTGTATTGTTACATTGGAGACACTCTGTACCTGCATTGATACATTGGAGACACTCTGTACCTGTATTGATACATTGGAGAGACTCTGTACCTGCATTGATACATTGGAGACACTCTGTACCTGCACTGATACATTGGAGACACTCTGTACCTGCATTGATACATTGGAGACACTCTGTACCTGCACTGAGACATTGGAGAGACTCTGTACCTGCATTGATACATTGGAGACACTCTGTACCTGCATTGATACATTGGAGACACTCTGTACCTGCATTGATACATTGGAGAGACTCTGTACCTGCATTGATACATTGAAGACACTCTGTTATTGTATTGATACATTGAAGACACTCTGTACCTGCACTGATACATTGGAGACACTCTGTACCTGCATTGATACATTGAAGACACTCTGTACCTGCATTGATACATTGGAGACACTCTGTACCTGCATTGATACATTGGAGACACTCTGTACCTGCATTGATACATTGGAGACACTCTGTACCTGCATTGATACATTGGAGACACTCTGTACCTGCATTGATACATTGAAGACACTCTGTACCTGCATTGATACATTGGAGACACTCTGTACCTGCATTGATACATTGGAGACACTCTGTACCTGCACTGATACATTGGAGACACTCTGTACCTGCATTGATACATTGAAGTCACTCTGTACCTGCATTGATACATTGAAGTCACTCTGTACCTGCATTGATACATTGGAGACACTCTGTACCTGCATTGATACATTGAAGACACTCTGTACCTGCATTGATACATTGGAGACACTCTGTACCTGCATTGATACATTGGAGACACTCTGTACCTGCACTGATACATTGGAGACACTCTGTACCTGCATTGATACATTGGAGAGACTCTGTACCTGCACTGATACATTGAAGACACTCTGTACCTGCATTGATACATTGGAGACACTCTGTACCTGCATTGATACATTGGAGACACTCTGTACCTGCACTGATACATTGGAGACACTCTGTACCTGCATTGATACATTGAAGTCACTCTGTACCTGCATTGATACATTGAAGTCACTCTGTACCTGCATTGATACATTGGAGACACTCTGTACCTGCATTGATACATTGAAGTCACTCTGTACCTGCATTGATACATTGGAGACACTCTGTACCTGCATTGATACATTGGAGACACTCTGTACCTGCATTGATACATTGGAGACACTCTGTACCTGCACTGATACATTGGAGACACTCTGTACCTGCATTGATACATTGGAGACACTCTGTACCTGCATTGATACATTGAAGTCACTCTGTACCTGCATTGATACATTGAAGTCACTCTGTACCTGCATTGATACATTGGAGACACTCTGTACCTGCATTGATACATTGAAGTCACTCTGTACCTGCATTGATACATTGGAGACACTCTGTACCTGCATTGATACATTGGAGACACTCTGTACCTGCATTGATACATTGGAGACACTCTGTACCTGCACTGATACATTGGAGACACTCTGTACCTGCATTGATACATTGAAGACACTCTGTACCTGCACTGATACATTGGAGACACTCTGTACCTGCATTGATACATTGGAGACACTCTGTACCTGCATTGATACATTGGAGACACTCTGTACCTGCATTGATACATTGGAGACACTCTGTACCTGCATTGATACATTGGAGACACTCTGTACCTGCATTGATACATTGAAGACACTCTGTACCTGCACTGATACATTGGAGACACTCTGTACCTGCATTGATACATTGAAGTCACTCTGTACCTGCATTGATACATTGGAGACACTCTGTACCTGCATTGATACATTGAAGTCACTCTGTACCTGCATTGATACATTGAAGTCACTCTGTACCTGCATTGATACATTGGAGACACTCTGTACCTGCATTGATACATTGAAGACACTCTGTACCTGCATTGATACATTGGAGACACTCTGTACCTGCATTGATACATTGGAGACACTCTGTACCTGCACTGATACATTGGAGACACTCTGTACCTGCATTGATACATTGGCGAGACTCTGTACCTGCACTGATACATTGAAGACACTCTGTACCTGCATTGATACATTGGAGACACTCTGTACCTGCATTGATACATTGAAGTCACTCTGTACCTGCATTGATACATTGAAGTCACTCTGTACCTGCATTGATACATTGGAGACACTCTGTACCTGCATTGATACATTGAAGTCACTCTGTACCTGCATTGATACATTGGAGACACTCTGTACCTGCATTGATACATTGGAGACACTCTGTACCTGCATTGATACATTGGAGACACTCTGTACCTGCACTGATACATTGGAGACACTCTGTACCTGCATTGATACATTGAAGACACTCTGTACCTGCATTGATACATTGGAGACACTCTGTACCTGCATTGATACATTGGAGACACTCTGTACCTGCATTGATACATTGGAGACACTCTGTACCTGCATTGATACATTGGAGACACTCTGTACCTGCATTGATACATTGGAGACACTCTGTACCTGCATTGATACATTGAAGACACTCTGTACCTGCACTGATACATTGGAGACACTCTGTACCTGCATTGATACATTGAAGTCACTCTGTACCTGCATTGATACATTGGAGACACTCTGTACCTGCATTGATACATTGAAGTCACTCTGTACCTGATTTGATACATTGGAGACACTCTGTACCTGCATTGATACATTGGAGACACTCTGTACCTGCATTGATACATTGAAGTCACTCTGTACCTGCATTGATACATTGAAGTCACTCTGTACCTGCATTGATACATTGGAGACACTCTGTACCTGCATTGATACATTGGAGACACTCTGTACCTGCATTGATACATTGAAGACACTCTGTACCTGCATTGATACATTGGAGACACTCTGTACCTGCATTGATTCATTGGAGACACTCTTTACCTGCATTGATACATTGGAGACACTCTGTACCTGCATTGATACATTGGAGACACTCTGTACCTGCACTGATACATTGAAGACACTCTGTACCTGCATTGATACATTGGAGACACTCTGTACCTGCATTGATACATTGGAGACACTCTGTACCTGCATTGATACATTGGAGACACTCTGTACCTGCATTGATACATTGAAGTCACTCTGTACCTGCATTGATACATTGAAGTCACTCTGTACCTGCATTGAGACATTGGAGAGACTCTGTACCTGCATTGATACATTGGAGACACTCTGTACCTGCATTGATACATTGGAGACACTCTGTACCTGCATTGATACATTGGAGAGACTCTGTACCTGCATTGGTACATTGGAAACACTCTGTACCTGAACTGAGATATTGGAGACACTCTGTACCTGCATTGATACATTGAAGACACTCTGTACCTGCATTGATACATTGGAGACACTCTGTACCTGCATTGATACATTGGAGACACTCTGTACCTGCACTGATACATTGGAGACACTCTGTACCTGCATTGATACATTGGAGACACTCTGTACCTGCATTGATACATTGAAGTCACTCTGTACCTGCATTGATACATTGAAGTCACTCTGTACCTGCATTGATACATTGGAGACACTCTGTACCTGCATTGATACATTGAAGTCACTCTGTACCTGCATTGATACATTGGAGACACTCTGTACCTGCATTGATACATTGGAGACACTCTGTACCTGCATTGATACATTGGAGACACTCTGTACCTGCACTGATACATTGGAGACACTCTGTACCTGCATTGATACATTGAAGACACTCTGTACCTGCACTGATACATTGGAGACACTCTGTACCTGCATTGATACATTGGAGACACTCTGTACCTGCATTGATACATTGGAGACACTCTGTACCTGCATTGATACATTGGAGACACTCTGTACCTGCATTGATACATTGGAGACACTCTGTACCTGCATTGATACATTGAAGACACTCTGTACCTGCACTGATACATTGGAGACACTCTGTACCTGCATTGATACATTGAAGTCACTCTGTACCTGCATTGATACATTGGAGACACTCTGTACCTGCATTGATACATTGAAGTCACTCTGTACCTGCATTGATACATTGAAGTCACTCTGTACCTGCATTGATACATTGGAGACACTCTGTACCTGCATTGATACATTGAAGACACTCTGTACCTGCATTGATACATTGGAGACACTCTGTACCTGCATTGATACATTGGAGACACTCTGTACCTGCACTGATACATTGGAGACACTCTGTACCTGCATTGATACATTGGCGAGACTCTGTACCTGCACTGATACATTGAAGACACTCTGTACCTGCATTGATACATTGGAGACACTCTGTACCTGCATTGATACATTGAAGTCACTCTGTACCTGCATTGATACATTGAAGTCACTCTGTACCTGCATTGATACATTGGAGACACTCTGTACCTGCATTGATACATTGAAGTCACTCTGTACCTGCATTGATACATTGGAGACACTCTGTACCTGCATCGATACATTGGAGACACTCTGTACCTGCATTGATACATTGGAGACACTCTGTACCTGCACTGATACATTGGAGACACTCTGTACCTGCATTGATACATTGAAGACACTCTGTACCTGCATTGATACATTGGAGACACTCTGTACCTGCATTGATACATTGGAGACACTCTGTACCTGCATTGATACATTGGAGACACTCTGTACCTGCATTGATACATTGGAGACACTCTGTACCTGCATTGATACATTGGAGACACTCTGTACCTGCATTGATACATTGAAGACACTCTGTACCTGCACTGATACATTGGAGACACTCTGTACCTGCATTGATACATTGAAGTCACTCTGTACCTGCATTGATACATTGGAGACACTCTGTACCTGCATTGATACATTGAAGTCACTCTGTACCTGATTTGATACATTGGAGACACTCTGTACCTGCATTGATACATTGGAGACACTCTGTACCTGCATTGATACATTGAAGTCACTCTGTACCTGCATTGATACATTGAAGTCACTCTGTACCTGCATTGATACATTGGAGACACTCTGTACCTGCATTGATACATTGGAGACACTCTGTACCTGCATTGATACATTGAAGACACTCTGTACCTGCATTGATACATTGGAGACACTCTGTACCTGCATTGATTCATTGGAGACACTCTTTACCTGCATTGATACATTGGAGACACTCTGTACCTGCATTGATACATTGGAGACACTCTGTACCTGCACTGATACATTGAAGACACTCTGTACCTGCATTGATACATTGGAGACACTCTGTACCTGCATTGATACATTGGAGACACTCTGTACCTGCATTGATACATTGGAGACACTCTGTACCTGCATTGATACATTGAAGTCACTCTGTACCTGCATTGATACATTGAAGTCACTCTGTACCTGCATTGAGACATTGGAGAGACTCTGTACCTGCATTGATACATTGGAGACACTCTGTACCTGCATTGATACATTGGAGACACTCTGTACCTGCATTGATACATTGGAGAGACTCTGTACCTGCATTGGTACATTGGAAACACTCTGTACCTGAACTGAGATATTGGAGACACTCTGTACCTGCATTGATACATTGAAGACACTCTGTACCTGCATTGATACATTGGAGACACTCTGTACCTGCATTGATACATTGGAGACACTCTGTACCTGCACTGATACATTGAAGACACTCTGTACCTGCATTGATACATTGGAGAGACTCTGTACCTGCATTGATACATTGGAGACACTCTGTACCTGCATTGATACATTGGAGACACTCTGTACCTGTATTGATACATTGGAGACACTCTGTACCTGCATTGATACATTGGAGACACTCTGTACCTGCATTGATACATTGGAGACACTCTGTACCTGTATTGATACATTGGAGACACTCTGTACCTGCATTGATACATTGGAGACACTCTGTACCTGCATTGATACATTGGAGACACTCTGTACCTGTATTGATACATTGGAGACACTCTGTACCTGCATTGATACATTGGAGACACTCTGTACCTGTATTGATACATTGGAGACACTCTGTACCTGCATTGATGCATTGGAGACACTCTGTACCTGTATTGTTACATTGGAGACACTCTGTACCTGCATTGATACATTGGAGACACTCTGTACCTGTATTGATACATTGGAGAGACTCTGTACCTGCATTGATACATTGGAGACACTCTGTACCTGCACTGATACATTGGAGACACTCTGTACCTGCATTGATACATTGGAGACACTCTGTACCTGCACTGAGACATTGGAGAGACTCTGTACCTGCATTGATACATTGGAGACACTCTGTACCTGCATTGATACATTGGAGACACTCTGTACCTGCATTGATACATTGGAGAGACTCTGTACCTGCATTGATACATTGAAGACACTCTGTTATTGTATTGATACATTGAAGACACTCTGTACCTGCACTGAGACATTGGAGACACTCTGTACCTGCATTGATACATTGAAGACACTCTGTACCTGCATTGATACATTGGAGACACTCTGTACCTGCATTGATACATTGGAGACACTCTGTACCTGCATTGATACATTGGAGACACTCTGTACCTGCATTGATACATTGGAGACACTCTGTACCTGCATTGATACATTGAAGACACTCTGTACCTGCATTGATACATTGGAGACACTCTGTACCTGCATTGATACATTGGAGACACTCTGTACCTGCACTGATACATTGGAGACACTCTGTACCTGCATTGATACATTGAAGTCACTCTGTACCTGCATTGATACATTGAAGTCACTCTGTACCTGCATTGATACATTGGAGACACTCTGTACCTGCATTGATACATTGAAGACACTCTGTACCTGCATTGATACATTGGAGACACTCTGTACCTGCATTGATACATTGGAGACACTCTGTACCTGCACTGATACATTGGAGACACTCTGTACCTGCATTGATACATTGGAGAGACTCTGTACCTGCACTGATACATTGAAGACACTCTGTACCTGCATTGATACATTGGAGACACTCTGTACCTGCATTGATACATTGGAGACACTCTGTACCTGCACTGATACATTGGAGACACTCTGTACCTGCATTGATACATTGAAGTCACTCTGTACCTGCATTGATACATTGAAGTCACTCTGTACCTGCATTGATACATTGGAGACACTCTGTACCTGCATTGATACATTGAAGTCACTCTGTACCTGCATTGATACATTGGAGACACTCTGTACCTGCATTGATACATCGGAGACACTCTGTACCTGCATTGATACATTGGAGACACTCTGTACCTGCACTGATACATTGGAGACACTCTGTACCTGCATTGATACATTGAAGACACTCTGTACCTGCATTGATACATTGGAGACACTCTGTACCTGCATTGATACATTGGAGACACTCTGTACCTGCATTGATACATTGGAGACACTCTGTACCTGCATTGATACATTGGAGACACTCTGTACCTGCATTGATACATTGGAGGCACTCTGTACCTGCATTGATACATTGAAGACACTCTGTACCTGCACTGATACATTGGAGACACTCTGTACCTGCATTGATACATTGAAGTCACTCTGTACCTGCATTGATACATTGGAGACACTCTGTACCTGCATTGATACATTGAAGTCACTCTGTACCTGATTTGATACATTGGAGACACTCTGTACCTGCATTGATACATTTTAGACACTCTGTACCTGCATTGATACATTGAAGTCACTCTGTACCTGCATTGATACATTGAAGTCACTCTGTACCTGCATTGATACATTGGAGACACTCTGTACCTGCATTGATACATTGGAGACACTCTGTACCTGCATTGATACATTGGAGACACTCTGTACCTGTATTGATACATTGGAGACACTCTGTACCTGCATTGATACATTGGAGACACTCTGTACCTGTATTGATACATTGGAGACACTCTGTACCTGCATTGATACATTGGAGACACTCTGTACCTGTATTGATACATTGGAGACACTCTGTACCTGCATTGATGCATTGGAGACACTCTGTACCTGTATTGTTACATTGGAGACACTCTGTACCTGCATTGATACATTGGAGACACTCTGTACCTGCACTGATACATTGGAGACACTCTGTACCTGCATTGATACATTGAAGTCACTCTGTACCTGCATTGATACATTGGAGACACTCTGTACCTGCATTGATACATTGAAGTCACTCTGTACCTGCATTGATACATTGAAGTCACTCTGTACCTGCATTGATACATTGGAGACACTCTGTACCTGCATTGATACATTGAAGACACTCTGTACCTGCATTGATACATTGGAGACACTCTGTACCTGCATTGATACATTGGAGACACTCTGTACCTGCACTGATACATTGGAGACACTCTGTACCTGCATTGATACATTGGCGAGACTCTGTACCTGCACTGATACATTGAAGACACTCTGTACCTGCATTGATACATTGGAGACACTCTGTACCTGCATTGATACATTGAAGTCACTCTGTACCTGCATTGATACATTGAAGTCACTCTGTACCTGCATTGATACATTGGAGACACTCTGTACCTGCATTGATACATTGAAGTCACTCTGTACCTGCATTGATACATTGGAGACACTCTGTACCTGCATTGATACATTGGAGACACTCTGTACCTGCATTGATACATTGGAGACACTCTGTACCTGCATTGATACATTGAAGACACTCTGTACCTGCATTGATACATTGGAGACACTCTGTACCTGCATTGATTCATTGGAGACACTCTGTACCTGCATTGATACATTGGAGACACTCTGTACCTGCATTGATACATTGGAGACACTCTGTGCCTGCACTGATACATTGAAGACACTCTGTACCTGCATTGATACATTGGAGACACTCTGTACCTGCATTGATACATTGGAGACACTCTGTACCTGCATTGATACATTGGAGACACTCTGTACCTGCATTGATACATTGAAGTCACTCTGTACCTGCATTGATACATTGAAGTCACTCTGTACCTGCATTGAGACATTGGAGACACTCTGTACCTGCATTGATACATTGGCGAGACTCTGTACCTGCACTGATACATTGAAGACACTCTGTACCTGCATTGATACATTGGAGACACTCTGTACCTGCATTGATACATTGAAGTCACTCTGTACCTGCATTGATACATTGAAGTCACTCTGTACCTGCATTGATACATTGGAGACACTCTGTACCTGCATTGATACATTGAAGTCACTCTGTACCTGCATTGATACATTGGAGACACTCTGTACCTGCATTGATACATTGGAGACACTCTGTACCTGCATTGATACATTGGAGACACTCTGTACCTGCACTGATACATTGGAGACACTCTGTACCTGCATTGATACATTGAAGACACTCTGTACCTGCATTGATACATTGGAGACACTCTGTACCTGCATTGATACATTGGAGACACTCTGTACCTGCATTGATACATTGGAGACACTCTGTACCTGCATTGATACATTGGAGACACTCTGTACCTGCATTGATACATTGGAGACACTCTGTACCTGCATTGATACATTGAAGACACTCTGTACCTGCACTGATACATTGGAGACACTCTGTACCTGCATTGATACATTGAAGTCACTCTGTACCTGCATTGATACATTGGAGACACTCTGTACCTGCATTGATACATTGAAGTCACTCTGTACCTGATTTGATACATTGGAGACACTCTGTACCTGCATTGATACATTGGAGACACTCTGTACCTGCATTGATACATTGAAGTCACTCTGTACCTGCATTGATACATTGAAGTCACTCTGTACCTGCATTGATACATTGGAGACACTCTGTACCTGCATTGATACATTGGAGACACTCTGTACCTGCATTGATACATTGGAGACACTCTGTACCTGCACTGATACATTGAAGACACTCTGTACCTGCATTGATACATTGGAGACACTCTGTACCTGCATTGATACATTGGAGACACTCTGTACCTGCATTGATACATTGGAGACACTCTGTACCTGCATTGATACATTGAAGTCACTCTGTACCTGCATTGATACATTGAAGTCACTCTGTACCTGCATTGAGACATTGGAGAGACTCTGTACCTGCATTGATACATTGGAGACACTCTGTACCTGCATTGATACATTGGAGACACTCTGTACCTGCATTGATACATTGGAGAGACTCTGTACCTGCATTGATACATTGGAGACACTCTGTACCTGAACTGAGATATTGGAGACACTCTGTACCTGCATTGATACATTGAAGACACTCTGTACCTGCATTGATACATTGGAGACACTCTGTACCTGCATTGATACATTGGAGACACTCTGTACCTGCACTGATACATTGAAGACACTCTGTACCTGCATTGATACATTGGAGAGACTCTGTACCTGCATTGATACATTGGAGACACTCTGTACCTGCATTGATACATTGGAGACACTCTGTACCTGTATTGATACATTGGAGACACTCTGTACCTGCATTGATACATTGGAGACACTCTGTACCTGTATTGATACATTGGAGACACTCTGTACCTGCATTGATACATTGGAGACACTCTGTACCTGTATTGATACATTGGAGACACTCTGTACCTGCATTGATACATTGGAGACACTCTGTACCTGTATTGATACATTGGAGACACTCTGTACCTGCATTGACGCATTGGAGACACTCTGTACCTGTATTGTTACATTGGAGACACTCTGTACCTGCATTGATACATTGGAGACACTCTGTACCTGTATTGATACATTGGAGAGACTCTGTACCTGCATTGATACATTGGAGACACTCTGTACCTGCACTGATACATTGGAGACACTCTGTACCTGCATTGATACATTGGAGACACTCTGTACCTGCACTGAGACATTGGAGAGACTCTGTACCTGCATTGATACATTGGAGACACTCTGTACCTGCATTGATACATTGGAGACACTCTGTACCTGCATTGATACATTGGAGAGACTCTGTACCTGCATTGATACATTGAAGACACTCTGTTATTGTATTGATACATTGAAGACACTCTGTACCTGCACTGATACATTGGAGACACTCTGTACCTGCATTGATACATTGAAGACACTCTGTACCTGCATTGATACATTGGAGACACTCTGTACCTGCATTGATACATTGGAGACACTCTGTACCTGCATTGATACATTGGAGACACTCTGTACCTGCATTGATACATTGGAGACACTCTGTACCTGCATTGATACATTGAAGACACTCTGTACCTGCATTGATACATTGGAGACACTCTGTACCTGCATTGATACATTGGAGACACTCTGTACCTGCACTGATACATTGGAGACACTCTGTACCTGCATTGATACATTGAAGTCACTCTGTACCTGCATTGATACATTGAAGTCACTCTGTACCTGCATTGATACATTGGAGACACTCTGTACCTGCATTGATACATTGAAGACACTCTGTACCTGCATTGATACATTGGAGACACTCTGTACCTGCATTGATACATTGGAGACACTCTGTACCTGCACTGATACATTGGAGACACTCTGTACCTGCATTGATACATTGGAGAGACTCTGTACCTGCACTGATACATTGAAGACACTCTGTACCTGCATTGATACATTGGAGACACTCTGTACCTGCATTGATACATTGGAGACACTCTGTACCTGCACTGATACATTGGAGACACTCTGTACCTGCATTGATACATTGAAGTCACTCTGTACCTGCATTGATACATTGAAGTCACTCTGTACCTGCATTGATACATTGGAGACACTCTGTACCTGCATTGATACATTGAAGTCACTCTGTACCTGCATTGATACATTGGAGACACTCTGTACCTGCATTGATACATTGGAGACACTCTGTACCTGCATTGATACATTGGAGACACTCTGTACCTGCACTGATACATTGGAGACACTCTGTACCTGCATTGATACATTGAAGACACTCTGTACCTGCATTGATACATTGGAGACACTCTGTACCTGCATTGATACATTGGAGACACTCTGTACCTGCATTGATAGATTGGAGACACTCTGTACCTGCATTGATACATTGGAGACACTCTGTACCTGCATTGATACATTGGAGACACTCTGTACCTGCATTGATACATTGAAGACACTCTGTACCTGCACTGATACATTGGAGACACTCTGTACCTGCATTGATACATTGGAGACACTCTGTACCTGCATTGATTCATTGGAGACACTCTTTACCTGCATTGATACATTGGAGACACTCTGTACCTGCATTGATACATTGGAGACACTCTGTACCCGCACTGATACATTGAAGACACTCTGTACCTGCATTGATACATTGGAGACACTCTGTACCTGCATTGATACATTGGAGACACTCTGTACCTGCATTGATACATTGGAGACACTCTGTACCTGCATTGATACATTGAAGTCACTCTGTACCTGCATTGATACATTGAAGTCACTCTGTACCTGCATTGAGACATTGGAGAGACTCTGTACCTGCATTGATACATTGGAGACACTCTGTACCTGCATTGATACATTGGAGACACTCTGTACCTGCATTGATACATTGGAGAGACTCTGTACCTGCATTGATACATTGGAGACACTCTGTACCTGAACTGAGATATTGGAGACACTCTGTACCTGCATTGATACATTGAAGACACTCTGTACCTGCATTGATACATTGGAGACACTCTGTACCTGCATTGATACATTGGAGACACTCTGTACCTGCACTGATACATTGAAGACACTCTGTACCTGCATTGATACATTGGAGAGACTCTGTACCTGCATTGATACATTGGAGACACTCTGTACCTGCATTGATACATTGGAGACACTCTGTACCTGTATTGATACATTGGAGACACTCTGTACCTGCATTGATACATTGGAGACACTCTGTACCTGTATTGATACATTGGAGACACTCTGTACCTGCATTGATACATTGGAGACACTCTGTACCTGTATTGATACATTGGAGACACTCTGTACCTGCATTGATACATTGGAGACACTCTGTACCTGTATTGATACATTGGAGACACTCTGTACCTGCATTGACGCATTGGAGACACTCTGTACCTGTATTGTTACATTGGAGACACTCTGTACCTGCATTGATACATTGGAGACACTCTGTACCTGTATTGATACATTGGAGAGACTCTGTACCTGCATTGATACATTGGAGACACTCTGTACCTGCACTGATACATTGGAGACACTCTGTACCTGCATTGATACATTGGACACACTCTGTACCTGCACTGAGACATTGGAGAGACTCTGTACCTGCATTGATACATTGGAGACACTCTGTACCTGCATTGATTCATTGGAGACACTCTGTACCTGCATTGATACATTGGAGAGACTCTGTACCTGCATTGATACATTGAAGACACTCTGTTATTGTATTGATACATTGAAGACACTCTGTACCTGCACTGATACATTGGAGACACTCTGTACCCGCACTGATACATTGAAGACACTCTGTACCTGCATTGATACATTGGAGACACTCTGTACCTGCATTGATACATTGGAGACACTCTGTACCTGCATTGATACATTGGAGACACTCTGTACCTGCATTGATACATTGAAGTCACTCTGTACCTGCATTGATACATTGAAGTCACTCTGTACCTGCATTGAGACATTGGAGAGACTCTGTACCTGCATTGATACATTGGAGACACTCTGTACCTGCATTGATACATTGGAGACACTCTGTACCTGCATTGATACATTGGAGAGACTCTGTACCTGCATTGATACATTGGAGACACTCTGTACCTGAACTGAGATATTGGAGACACTCTGTACCTGCATTGATACATTGAAGACACTCTGTACCTGCATTGATACATTGGAGACACTCTGTACCTGCATTGATACATTGGAGACACTCTGTACCTGCACTGATACATTGAAGACACTCTGTACCTGCATTGATACATTGGAGAGACTCTGTACCTGCATTGATACATTGGAGACACTCTGTACCTGCATTGATACATTGGAGACACTCTGTACCTGTATTGATACATTGGAGACACTCTGTACCTGCATTGATACATTGGAGACACTCTGTACCTGTATTGATACATTGGAGACACTCTGTACCTGCATTGATACATTGGAGACACTCTGTACCTGTATTGATACATTGGAGACACTCTGTACCTGCATTGATACATTGGAGACACTCTGTACCTGTATTGATACATTGGAGACACTCTGTACCTGCATTGACGCATTGGAGACACTCTGTACCTGTATTGTTACATTGGAGACACTCTGTACCTGCATTGATACATTGGAGACACTCTGTACCTGTATTGATACATTGGAGAGACTCTGTACCTGCATTGATACATTGGAGACACTCTGTACCTGCACTGATACATTGGAGACACTCTGTACCTGCATTGATACATTGGACACACTCTGTACCTGCACTGAGACATTGGAGAGACTCTGTACCTGCATTGATACATTGGAGACACTCTGTACCTGCATTGATACATTGGAGACACTCTGTACCTGCATTGATACATTGGAGAGACTCTGTACCTGCATTGATACATTGAAGACACTCTGTTATTGTATTGATACATTGAAGACACTCTGTACCTGCACTGATACATTGGAGACACTCTGTACCCGCACTGATACATTGAAGACACTCTGTACCTGCATTGATACATTGGAGACACTCTGTACCTGCATTGATACATTGGAGACACTCTGTACCTGCATTGATACATTGGAGACACTCTGTACCTGCATTGATACATTGAAGTCACTCTGTACCTGCATTGATACATTGAAGTCACTCTGTACCTGCATTGAGACATTGGAGAGACTCTGTACCTGCATTGATACATTGGAGACACTCTGTACCTGCATTGATACATTGAAGTCACTCTGTACCTGCATTGATACATTGAAGTCACTCTGTACCTGCATTGATACATTGGAGACACTCTGTACCTGCATTGATACATTGAAGACACTCTGTACCTGCATTGATACATTGGAGACACTCTGTACCTGCATTGATACATTGGAGACACTCTGTACCTGCACTGATACATTGGAGACACTCTGTACCTGCATTGATACATTGGAGAGACTCTGTACCTGCACTGATACATTGAAGACACTCTGTACCTGCATTGATACATTGGAGACACTCTGTACCTGCATTGATACATTGGAGACACTCTGTACCTGCACTGATACATTGGAGACACTCTGTACCTGCATTGATACATTGAAGTCACTCTGTACCTGCATTGATACATTGAAGTCACTCTGTACCTGCATTGATACATTGGAGACACTCTGTACCTGCATTGATACATTGAAGTCACTCTGTACCTGCATTGATACATTGGAGACACTCTGTACCTGCATTGATACATTGGAGACACTCTGTACCTGCATTGATACATTGGAGACACTCTGTACCTGCACTGATACATTGGAGACACTCTGTACCTGCATTGATACATTGAAGACACTCTGTACCTGCATTGATACATTGGAGACACTCTGTACCTGCATTGATACATTGGAGACACTCTGTACCTGCATTGATACATTGGAGACACTCTGTACCTGCATTGATACATTGGAGACACTCTGTACCTGCATTGATACATTGGAGACACTCTGTACCTGCATTGATACATTGAAGACACTCTGTACCTGCACTGATACATTGGAGACACTCTGTACCTGCATTGATACATTGAAGTCACTCTGTACCTGCATTGATACATTGGAGACACTCTGTACCTGCATTGATACATTGAAGTCACTCTGTACCTGATTTGATACATTGGAGACACTCTGTACCTGCATTGATACATTTTAGACACTCTGTACCTGCATTGATACATTGAAGTCACTCTGTACCTGCATTGATACATTGAAGTCACTCTGTACCTGCATTGATACATTGGAGACACTCTGTACCTGCATTGATACATTGGAGACACTCTGTACCTGCATTGATACATTGAAGACACTCTGTACCTGCATTGATACATTGGAGACACTCTGTACCTGCATTGATTCATTGGAGACACTCTGTACCTGCATTGATACATTGGAGACACTCTGTACCTGCATTGATACATTGGAGACACTCTGTGCCTGCACTGATACATTGAAGACACTCTGTACCTGCATTGATACATTGGAGACACTCTGTACCTGCATTGATACATTGGAGACACTCTGTACCTGCATTGATACATTGGAGACACTCTGTACCTGCATTGATACATTGAAGTCACTCTGTACCTGCATTGATACATTGAAGTCACTCTGTACCTGCATTGAGACATTGGAGACACTCTGTACCTGCATTGATACATTGGCGAGACTCTGTACCTGCACTGACACATTGAAGACACTCTGTACCTGCATTGATACATTGGAGACACTCTGTACCTGCATTGATACATTGAAGTCACTCTGTACCTGCATTGATACATTGAAGTCACTCTGTACCTGCATTGATACATTGGAGACACTCTGTACCTGCATTGATACATTGGAGACACTCTGTACCTGCATTGATACATTGGAGACACTCTGTACCTGCACTGATACATTGGAGACACTCTGTACCTGCATTGATACATTGAAGACACTCTGTACCTGCATTGATACATTGGAGACACTCTGTACCTGCATTGATACATTGGAGACACTCTGTACCTGCATTGATACATTGGAGACACTCTGTACCTGTCTTGATACATTGGAGACACTCTGTACCTGCATTGATACATTGGAGACACTCTGTACCTGTATTGATACATTGAAGACACTCTGTACCTGCATTGATACATTGGAGACACTCTGTACCTGCATTGATACATTGGAGACACTCTGTACCTGCACTGATACATTGGAGACACTCTGTACCTGCATTGATACATTGGAGAGACTCTGTACCTGCACTGATACATTGAAGACACTCTGTACCTGCATTGATACATTGGAGACACTCTGTACCTGCATTGATACATTGGAGACACTCTGTACCTGCACTGATACATTGGAGACACTCTGTACCTGCATTGATACATTGAAGTCACTCTGTACCTGCATTGATACATTGAAGTCACTCTGTACCTGCATTGATACATTGGAGACACTCTGTACCTGCATTGATACATTGAAGTCACTCTGTACCTGCATTGATACATTGGAGACACTCTGTACCTGCATTGATACATTGGAGACACTCTGTACCGGCATTGATACATTGGAGACACTCTGTACCTGCACTGATACATTGGAGACACTCTGTACCTGCATTGATACATTGAAGACACTCTGTACCTGCATTGATACATTGCAGACACTCTGTACCTGCATTGATACATTGGAGACACTCTGTACCTGCATTGATACATTGGAGACACTCTGTACCTGCATTGATACATTGGAGACACTCTGTACCTGCATTGATACATTGGAGACACTCTGTACCTGCATTGATACATTGAAGACACTCTGTACCTGCACTGATACATTCTGAGACACTCTGTACCTGCATTGATACATTGAAGTCACTCTGTACCTGCATTGATACATTGGAGACACTCTGTACCTGCATTGATACATTGAAGTCACTCTGTACCTGATTTGATACATTGGAGACACTCTGTACCTGCATTGATACATTTTAGACACTCTGTACCTGCATTGATACATTGAAGTCACTCTGTACCTGCATTGATACATTGAAGTCACTCTGTACCTGCATTGATACATTGGAGACACTCTGTACCTGCATTGATACATTGGAGACACTCTGTACCTGCATTGATACATTGAAGACACTCTGTACCTGCATTGATACATTGGAGACACTCTGTACCTGCATTGATTCATTGGAGACACTCTGTACCTGCATTGATACATTGGAGACACTCTGTACCTGCATTGATACATTGGAGACACTCTGTGCCTGCACTGATACATTGAAGACACTCTGTACCTGCATTGATACATTGGAGACACTCTGTACCTGCATTGATACATTGGAGACACTCTGTACCTGCATTGATACATTGGAGACACTCTGTACCTGCATTGATACATTGAAGTCACTCTGTACCTGCATTGATACATTGAAGTCACTCTGTACCTGCATTGAGACATTGGAGACACTCTGTACCTGCATTGATACATTGGCGAGACTCTGTACCTGCACTGATACATTGAAGACACTCTGTACCTGCATTGATACATTGGAGACACTCTGTACCTGCATTGATACATTGAAGTCACTCTGTACCTGCATTGATACATTGAAGTCACTCTGTACCTGCATTGATACATTGGAGACACTCTGTACCTGCATTGATACATTGAAGTCACTCTGTACCTGCATTGATACATTGGAGACACTCTGTACCTGCATTGATACATTGGAGACACTCTGTACCTGCATTGATACATTGGAGACACTCTGTACCTGCACTGATACATTGGAGACACTCTGTACCTGCATTGATACATTGAAGACACTCTGTACCTGCATTGATACATTGGAGACACTCTGTACCTGCATTGATACATTGGAGACACTCTGTACCTGCATTGATACATTGGAGACACTCTGTACCTGTCTTGATACATTGGAGACACTCTGTACCTGCATTGATACATTGGAGACACTCTGTACCTGTATTGATACATTGGAGACACTCTGTACCTGCATTGATACATTGGAGACACTCTGTACCTGTATTGATACATTGGAGACACTCTGTACCTGCATTGATACATTGGAGACACTCTGTACCTGTATTGATACATTGGAGACACTCTGTACCTGCATTGATACATTGGAGACACTCTGTACCTGTATTGATACATTGGAGAGACTCTGTACCTGCATTGATACATTGGAGACACTCTGTACCTGCACTGATACATTGGAGACACTCTGTACCTGCATTGATACATTGGAGACACTCTGTACCTGCACTGAGACATTGGAGAGACTCTGTACCTGCATTGATACATTGGAGACACTCTGTACCTGCATTGATACATTGGAGAGACTCTGTACCTGCATTGATACATTGAAGACACTCTGTACCTCTATTGATACATTGAAGACACTCTGTACCTGCACTGAGACATTGGAGACACTCTGTACCTGCATTGATACATTGAAGACACTCTGTACCTGCATTGATACATTGGAGACACTCTGTACCTGCATTGATACATTGGAGACACTCTGTACCTGCACTGATACATTGGAGACACTCTGTACGTGCATTTATACATTGGAGACACTCTGTACCTGTATTGATACATTGGAGACACTCTGTACCTGCACTGATACATTGAAGGCACTCTGTACCTGCATTGATACATTGGAGACACTCTGTACCTGCATTGATACATTGGAGACACTCTGTACCTGCATTGATACATTGGAGACACTCCGTACCTGCATTGATACATTGGAGACACTCTGTACCTGCCCTGATACATTGAAGACACTCTGTACCTGCATTGATACATTGGAGACACTCTGTACCTGCATTGATACATTGGAGACACTCTGTACCTGCATTGATACATTGGAGACACTCTGTACCTGCATTGATACATTGGAGACACTCTGTACCTGCATTGATACATTGAAGTCACTCTGTACCTGCATTGATCCATTGAAGTCACTCTGTACCTGCATTGATACATTGGAGACACTCTGTACCTGCACTGATACATTGGAGACACTCTGTACCTGCATTGAGACATTGGAGAGACTCTGTACCTGCATTGATACATTGGAGACACTCTGTACCTGCATTGATACATTGGAGACACTCTGTACCTGCATTGATACATTGGAGACACTCTGTACCTGCATTGATACATTGGAGACACTCTGTACCTGCATTGATACATTGGAGACACTCTGTACCTGCATTGATACATTGGAGACACTCTGTACCTGCATTGATACATTGGAGAGACTCTGTACCTGCATTGATACATTGGAGACACTCTGTACCTGCATTGATACATTGGAGACACTCTGTACCTGCATTGATACATTGGAGACACTCTGTACCTGCATTGATACATTGGAGACACTCTGTACCTGCACTGTTACATTGGAGACACTCTGTACCTCCACTGATACGTTGAAGACAGTCTGTACTTCCATTGGTACATTGGAGACACTCTGTACCTGCATTGGTACATTGGAGACACTCTGTACCTGTATTGATACATTGGAGACACTCTGTACCTGCACTGATACATTGGAGACACTCTGTACCCGCATTGATACATTGGAGACACTCTGTACCTGCATTGATACATTGGAGACACTCTGTACCTGCATTGGTACATTGGAAACACTCTGTTCCTGCACTGATACATTGGAGACGCTCTGTACCTGCACTGGTACATTGGAGAGACTCTGTACCTGCACTGATACATTGGAGACACTCTGTACCTGCATTGATACATTGGAGACACTCTGTCCCTGCACTGATACATTGGAGACACTCTGTACCTCCACTGATACATTGGAGACACTCTGTACCTCCACTGATACGGTGAAGACAGTCTGTACTTCCATTGGTACATTGGAGACACTCTGTACCTGCATTGATACTTTGGAGACACTCTGTACCTGTATTGATACATTGGAGACACTCTGTACCTGTATTGATACATTGGAGACACTCTGTACCTGCATTGATACATTGGAGACACTCTGTACCTGCACTGATACATTGGAGACACTCTGTACCTGCATTGATACATTGAAGACACTCTGTATCTGCATTGATACATTGGAGACACTCTGTACCTGCATTGAGACATTGAAAACACTCTGTACCTGCATTGAGACATTGAAAACACTCTGTACCTGCATTGATACATTGAAGACACTCTGTACCTGCATTGATACATTGGAGACACTCTGTACCTGCATTGAGACATTGAAAACACTCTGTACCTGCATTGATACATTGGAGACACTCTGTACCTGCATTGATACATTGAAAACACTCTGCACCTGTATTGATACATTGAAGACACTCTGTACCTGCATTGATACATTGGAGACACTCTGTACCTGCATTGATACATTGGAGACACTCTGTACCTGCATTGATACATTGGAGACACTCTGTACCTGCATTGATACATTGAAAACACTCTGCACCTGTATTGATACATTGAAGACACTCTGTACCAGCTCTGATACATTGAAGATACTCTGTACCTGCATTGATACATTGAAGACACTCTTTACCAGCTCTGATACATTGGAGACACTCTGTACCTGCATTGATACATTGAAAACACTCTGCACCTGTATTGATACATTGGAGACACTCTGTACCTGCACTGATACATTGGAGACACTCTGTACCTGCATTGATACATTGAAGACACTCTGTACCTGCATTGATACATTGGAGACACTCTGTACCTGCATTGATACATTGGAGACACTCTGTACCTGCACTGATACATTGGAGACACTCTGTACCTGCATTGATACATTGAAGACACTCTGTACCTGCATTGATACATTGGAGACACTCTGTACCTGCATTGATACATTGGAGACACTCTGTACCTGCATTGATACATTGGAGACACTCTGTACCTGCATTGATACATTGGAGACACTCTGTACCTGCATTGATACATTGGAGACACTCTGTACCTGCATTGATACATTGAAGACACTCTGTACCTGCACTGATACATTGGAGACACTCTGTACCTGCATTGATACATTGGAGACACTCTGTACCTGCATTGATATTTTGGAGACACTCTGTACCGGCATTGATACATTGAAAACACTCTGTACCTGTATTGATACATTGGAGACACTCTGTACCGGCATTGATACATTGGAGACACTCTGTACCTGTATTGATACATTGAAAACACTCTGCACCTGCATTGATACATTGGAGACACTCTGTACCTGCATTGATACATTGAAGTCACTCTGTACCTGCATTGATACATTGAAGTCACTCTGTACCTGCATTGAGACATTGGAGAGACTCTGTACCTGCATTGATACATTGGAGACACTCTGTACCTGCATTGATACATTGGAGACACTCTGTACCTGCATTGATACATTGGAGAGACTCTGTACCTGCATTGATACATTGGAGACACTCTGTACCTGCACTGAGACATTGGAGACACTCTGTACATGCATTGATACATTGAAGACACTCTGTACCTGCATTGATACATTGGAGACACTCTGTACCTGCATTGATACATTGGAGACACTCTGTACCTGCACTGATACATTGAAGACACTCTGTACCTGCATTGATACATTGGAGAGACTCTGTACCTGCATTGATACATTGGAGACACTCTGTACCTGCATTGATACATTGGAGACACTCTGTACCTGTATTGATACATTGGAGACACTCTGTACCTGCATTGATACATTGGAGACACTCTGTACCTGCATTGATACATTGGAGACACTCTGTACCTGTCTTGATACATTGGAGACACTCTGTACCTGCATTGATACATTGGAGACACTCTGTACCTGTATTGATACATTGGAGACACTATGTACCTGCATTGATACATTGGAGACACTCTGTACCTGTATTGATACATTGGAGACACTCTGTACCTGCATTGATACATTGGAGACACTCTGTACCTGTATTGATACATTGGAGACACTCTGTACCTGCATTGATACATTGGAGACACTCTGTACCTGTATTGATACATTGGAGAGACTCTGTACCTGCATTGATACATTGGAGACACTCTGTACCTGCACTGATACATTGGAGACACTCTGTACCTGCATTGATACATTGGAGACACTCTGTACCTGCACTGAGACATTGGAGAGACTCTGTACCTGCATTGATACATTGGAGACACTCTGTACCTGCATTGATACATTGGAGAGACTCTGTACCTGCATTGATACATTGAAGACACTCTGTACCTGTATTGATACATTGAAGACACTCTGTACCTGCAGTGAGACATTGGAGACACTCTGTACCTGCATTGATACATTGAAGACACTCTGTACCTGCATTGATACATTGGAGACACTCTGTACCTGCATTGATACATTGGAGACACTCTGTACCTGCACTGATACATTGGAGACACTCTGTACGTGCATTTATACATTGGAGACACTCTGTACCTGTATTGATACATTGGAGACACTCTGTACCTGCACTGATACATTGAAGGCACTCTGTACCTGCATTGATACATTGGAGACACTCTGTACCTGCATTGATACATTGGAGACACTCTGTACCTGCATTGATACATTGGAGACACTCTGTACCTGCATTGATACATTGGAGACACTCTGTACCTGCACTGATACATTGGAGACACTCTGTACCTGCATTGATACATTGGAGACACTCTGTACCTGCCCTGATACATTGAAGACACTCTGTACCTGCATTGATACATTGGAGACACTCTGTACCTGCATTGATACATTGGAGACACTCTGTACCTGCATTGATACATTGGAGACACTCTGTACCTGCATTGATACATTGGAGACACTCTGTACCTGCATTGATACATTGAAGTCACTCTGTACCTGCATTGATCCATTGAAGTCACTCTGTACCTGCATTGATACATTGGAGACACTCTGTACCTGCACTGATACATTGGAGACACTCTGTACCTGCATTGAGACATTGGAGAGACTCTGTACCTGCATTGATACATTGGAGACACTCTGTACCTGCATTGATACATTGGAGACACTCTGTACCTGCATTGATACATTGGAGACACTCTGTACCTGCATTGATACATTGGAGACACTCTGTACCTGCATTGATACATTGGAGACACTCTGTACCTGCATTGATACATTGGAGACACTCTGTACCTGCATTGATACATTGGAGAGACTCTGTACCTGCATTGATACATTGGAGACACTCTGTACCTGCATTGATACATTGGAGACACTCTGTACCTGCATTGATACATTGGAGACACTCTGTACCTGCATTGATACATTGGAGACACTCTGTACCTGCACTGTTACATTGGAGACACTCTGTACCTCCACCGATACGTTGAAGACAGTCTGTACTTCCATTGGTACATTGGAGACACTCTGTACCTGCATTGGTACATTGGAGACACTCTGTACCTGTATTGATACATTGGAGACACTCTGTACCTGCACTGATACATTGGAGACACTCTGTACCCGCATTGATACATTGGAGACACACTGTACCTGCATTGATACATTGGAGACACTCTGTACCTGCATTGGTACATTGGAAACACTCTGTTCCTGCACTGATACATTGGAGACGCTCTGTACCTGCACTGGTACATTGGAGAGACTCTGTACCTGCACTGATACATTGGAGACACTCTGTACCTGCATTGATACATTGGAGACACTCTGTCCCTGCACTGATACATTGGAGACACTCTGTACCTCCACTGATACGGTGAAGACAGTCTGTACGTCCATTGGTACATTGGAGACACTCTGTACCTGCATTGATACTTTGGAGACACTCTGTACCTGTATTGATACATTGGAGACACTCTGTACCTGTATTGATACATTGGAGACACTCTGTACCTGTATTGATACATTGGAGACACTCTGTACCTGCACTGATACATTGGAGACACTCTGTACCTGCATTGATACATTGAAGACACTCTGTATCTGCATTGATACATTGGAGACACTCTGTACCTGCATTGAGACATTGAAAACACTCTGTACCTGCATTGAGACATTGAAAACACTCTGTACCTGCATTGATACATTGAAGACACTCTGTACCTGCATTGATACATTGGAGACACTCTGTACCTGCATTGAGACATTGAAAACACTCTGTACCTGCATTGATACATTGGAGACACTCTGTACCTGCATTGATACATTGAAAACACTCTGCACCTGTATTGATACATTGAAGACACTCTGTACCTGCATTGATACATTGGAGACACTCTGTACCTGCATTGATACATTGGAGACACTCTGTACCTGCATTGATACATTGGAGACACTCTGTACCTGCATTGATACATTGAAAACACTCTGCACCTGTATTGATACATTGAAGACACTCTGTACCAGCTCTGATACATTGAAGATACTCTGTACCTGCATTGATACATTGAAGACACTCTTTACCAGCTCTGATACATTGGAGACACTCTGTACCTGCATTGATACATTGAAAACACTCTGCACATGTATTGATACATTGGAGACACTCTGTACCTGCACTGATACATTGGAGACACTCTGTACCTGCATTGATACATTGAAGACACTCTGTACCTGTATTGATACATTCGAGACACTCTGTACCTGCACTGATACATTGGAGACACTCTGTACCTGCATTGATACATTGAAGACACTCTGTACCTGCATTGAGACATTGAAAACACTCTGTACCTGCATTGATACATTGAAGACACTCTGTACCTGCATTGATACATTGAAGACACTCTGTACCTGCATTGATACATTGGAGACACTCTGTACCGGCATTGATACATTGGAGACACTCTGTACCAGCTCTGATACATTGGAGACACTCTGTACCTGCATTGATACATTGGAGACACTCTGTACCTGTATTGATACATTGGAGACACTCTGTACCTGCATTG
This sequence comes from Mustelus asterias, assembly GCF_964213995.1. Lineage (NCBI taxonomy): Eukaryota > Metazoa > Chordata > Chondrichthyes > Carcharhiniformes > Triakidae > Mustelus > Mustelus asterias. The sequence goes on from NW_027590960.1 coordinate 41,428, forward strand.
ATACATTGGAGACACTCTGTACCTGCATTGAAACATTGGAGACACTCTGTACCTGTATTGATACATTGGAGACACTCTGTACCTGCATTGATACATTGGAGACACTCTGTACCTGTATTGATACATTGGAGAGACTCTGTACCTGCATTGATACATTGGAGACACTCTGTACCTGCATTGATACATTGGAGACACTCTGTACCTGCATTGATACATTGGAGACACTCTGTACCTGCACTGATACATTGGAGACACTCTGTACGTGCATTTATACATTGGAGACACTCTGTACCTGTATTGATACATTGGAGACACTCTGTACCTGCACTGATACATTGAAGGCACTCTGTACCTGCATTGATACATTGGAGACACTCTGTACCTGCATTGATACATTGGAGACACTCTGTACCTGCATTGATACATTGGAGACACTCCGTACCTGCATTGATACATTGGAGACACTCTGTACCTGCCCTGATACATTGAAGACACTCTGTACCTGCATTGATACATTGGAGACACTCTGTACCTGCATTGATACATTGGAGACACTCTGTACCTGCATTGATACATTGGAGACACTCTGTACCTGCATTGATACATTGGAGACACTCTGTACCTGCATTGATACATTGAAGTCACTCTGTACCTGCATTGATCCATTGAAGTCACTCTGTACCTGCATTGATACATTGGAGACACTCTGTACCTGCACTGATACATTGGAGACACTCTGTACCTGCATTGAGACATTGGAGAGACTCTGTACCTGCATTGATACATTGGAGACACTCTGTACCTGCATTGATACATTGGAGACACTCTGTACCTGCATTGATACATTGGAGACACTCTGTACCTGCATTGATACATTGGAGACACTCTGTACCTGCATTGATACATTGGAGACACTCTGTACCTGCATTGATACATTGGAGACACTCTGTACCTGCATTGATACATTGGAGAGACTCTGTACCTGCATTGATACATTGGAGACACTCTGTACCTGCATTGATACATTGGAGACACTCTGTACCTGCATTGATACATTGGAGACACTCTGTACCTGCATTGATACATTGGAGACACTCTGTACCTGCACTGTTACATTGGAGACACTCTGTACCTCCACTGATACGTTGAAGACAGTCTGTACTTCCATTGGTACATTGGAGACACTCTGTACCTGCATTGGTACATTGGAGACACTCTGTACCTGTATTGATACATTGGAGACACTCTGTACCTGCACTGATACATTGGAGACACTCTGTACCCGCATTGATACATTGGAGACACTCTGTACCTGCATTGATACATTGGAGACACTCTGTACCTGCATTGGTACATTGGAAACACTCTGTTCCTGCACTGATACATTGGAGACGCTCTGTACCTGCACTGGTACATTGGAGAGACTCTGTACCTGCACTGATACATTGGAGACACTCTGTACCTGCATTGATACATTGGAGACACTCTGTCCCTGCACTGATACATTGGAGACACTCTGTACCTCCACTGATACATTGGAGACACTCTGTACCTCCACTGATACGGTGAAGACAGTCTGTACTTCCATTGGTACATTGGAGACACTCTGTACCTGCATTGATACTTTGGAGACACTCTGTACCTGTATTGATACATTGGAGACACTCTGTACCTGTATTGATACATTGGAGACACTCTGTACCTGCATTGATACATTGGAGACACTCTGTACCTGCACTGATACATTGGAGACACTCTGTACCTGCATTGATACATTGAAGACACTCTGTATCTGCATTGATACATTGGAGACACTCTGTACCTGCATTGAGACATTGAAAACACTCTGTACCTGCATTGAGACATTGAAAACACTCTGTACCTGCATTGATACATTGAAGACACTCTGTACCTGCATTGATACATTGGAGACACTCTGTACCTGCATTGAGACATTGAAAACACTCTGTACCTGCATTGATACATTGGAGACACTCTGTACCTGCATTGATACATTGAAAACACTCTGCACCTGTATTGATACATTGAAGACACTCTGTACCTGCATTGATACATTGGAGACACTCTGTACCTGCATTGATACATTGGAGACACTCTGTACCTGCATTGATACATTGGAGACACTCTGTACCTGCATTGATACATTGAAAACACTCTGCACCTGTATTGATACATTGAAGACACTCTGTACCAGCTCTGATACATTGAAGATACTCTGTACCTGCATTGATACATTGAAGACACTCTTTACCAGCTCTGATACATTGGAGACACTCTGTACCTGCATTGATACATTGAAAACACTCTGCACCTGTATTGATACATTGGAGACACTCTGTACCTGCACTGATACATTGGAGACACTCTGTACCTGCATTGATACATTGAAGACACTCTGTACCTGCATTGATACATTGGAGACACTCTGTACCTGCATTGATACATTGGAGACACTCTGTACCTGCACTGATACATTGGAGACACTCTGTACCTGCATTGATACATTGAAGACACTCTGTACCTGCATTGATACATTGGAGACACTCTGTACCTGCATTGATACATTGGAGACACTCTGTACCTGCATTGATACATTGGAGACACTCTGTACCTGCATTGATACATTGGAGACACTCTGTACCTGCATTGATACATTGGAGACACTCTGTACCTGCATTGATACATTGAAGACACTCTGTACCTGCACTGATACATTGGAGACACTCTGTACCTGCATTGATACATTGGAGACACTCTGTACCTGCATTGATATTTTGGAGACACTCTGTACCGGCATTGATACATTGAAAACACTCTGTACCTGTATTGATACATTGGAGACACTCTGTACCGGCATTGATACATTGGAGACACTCTGTACCTGTATTGATACATTGAAAACACTCTGCACCTGCATTGATACATTGGAGACACTCTGTACCTGCATTGATACATTGAAGTCACTCTGTACCTGCATTGATACATTGAAGTCACTCTGTACCTGCATTGAGACATTGGAGAGACTCTGTACCTGCATTGATACATTGGAGACACTCTGTACCTGCATTGATACATTGGAGACACTCTGTACCTGCATTGATACATTGGAGAGACTCTGTACCTGCATTGATACATTGGAGACACTCTGTACCTGCACTGAGACATTGGAGACACTCTGTACATGCATTGATACATTGAAGACACTCTGTACCTGCATTGATACATTGGAGACACTCTGTACCTGCATTGATACATTGGAGACACTCTGTACCTGCACTGATACATTGAAGACACTCTGTACCTGCATTGATACATTGGAGAGACTCTGTACCTGCATTGATACATTGGAGACACTCTGTACCTGCATTGATACATTGGAGACACTCTGTACCTGTATTGATACATTGGAGACACTCTGTACCTGCATTGATACATTGGAGACACTCTGTACCTGCATTGATACATTGGAGACACTCTGTACCTGTCTTGATACATTGGAGACACTCTGTACCTGCATTGATACATTGGAGACACTCTGTACCTGTATTGATACATTGGAGACACTCTGTACCTGCATTGATACATTGGAGACACTCTGTACCTGTATTGATACATTGGAGACACTCTGTACCTGCATTGATACATTGGAGACACTCTGTACCTGTATTGATACATTGGAGACACTCTGTACCTGCATTGATACATTGGAGACACTCTGTACCTGTATTGATACATTGGAGAGACTCTGTACCTGCATTGATACATTGGAGACACTCTGTACCTGCACTGATACATTGGAGACACTCTGTACCTGCATTGATACATTGGAGACACTCTGTACCTGCACTGAGACATTGGAGAGACTCTGTACCTGCATTGATACATTGGAGACACTCTGTACCTGCATTGATACATTGGAGAGACTCTGTACCTGCATTGATACATTGAAGACACTCTGTACCTGTATTGATACATTGAAGACACTCTGTACCTGCAGTGAGACATTGGAGACACTCTGTACCTGCATTGATACATTGAAGACACTCTGTACCTGCATTGATACATTGGAGACACTCTGTACCTGCATTGATACATTGGAGACACTCTGTACCTGCACTGATACATTGGAGACACTCTGTACGTGCATTTATACATTGGAGACACTCTGTACCTGTATTGATACATTGGAGACACTCTGTACCTGCACTGATACATTGAAGGCACTCTGTACCTGCATTGATACATTGGAGACACTCTGTACCTGCATTGATACATTGGAGACACTCTGTACCTGCATTGATACATTGGAGACACTCTGTACCTGCATTGATACATTGGAGACACTCTGTACCTGCACTGATACATTGGAGACACTCTGTACCTGCATTGATACATTGGAGACACTCTGTACCTGCCCTGATACATTGAAGACACTCTGTACCTGCATTGATACATTGGAGACACTCTGTACCTGCATTGATACATTGGAGACACTCTGTACCTGCATTGATACATTGGAGACACTCTGTACCTGCATTGATACATTGGAGACACTCTGTACCTGCATTGATACATTGAAGTCACTCTGTACCTGCATTGATCCATTGAAGTCACTCTGTACCTGCATTGATACATTGGAGACACTCTGTACCTGCACTGATACATTGGAGACACTCTGTACCTGCATTGAGACATTGGAGAGACTCTGTACCTGCATTGATACATTGGAGACACTCTGTACCTGCATTGATACATTGGAGACACTCTGTACCTGCATTGATACATTGGAGACACTCTGTACCTGCATTGATACATTGGAGACACTCTGTACCTGCATTGATACATTGGAGACACTCTGTACCTGCATTGATACATTGGAGACACTCTGTACCTGCATTGATACATTGGAGAGACTCTGTACCTGCATTGATACATTGGAGACACTCTGTACCTGCATTGATACATTGGAGACACTCTGTACCTGCATTGATACATTGGAGACACTCTGTACCTGCATTGATACATTGGAGACACTCTGTACCTGCACTGTTACATTGGAGACACTCTGTACCTCCACCGATACGTTGAAGACAGTCTGTACTTCCATTGGTACATTGGAGACACTCTGTACCTGCATTGGTACATTGGAGACACTCTGTACCTGTATTGATACATTGGAGACACTCTGTACCTGCACTGATACATTGGAGACACTCTGTACCCGCATTGATACATTGGAGACACACTGTACCTGCATTGATACATTGGAGACACTCTGTACCTGCATTGGTACATTGGAAACACTCTGTTCCTGCACTGATACATTGGAGACGCTCTGTACCTGCACTGGTACATTGGAGAGACTCTGTACCTGCACTGATACATTGGAGACACTCTGTACCTGCATTGATACATTGGAGACACTCTGTCCCTGCACTGATACATTGGAGACACTCTGTACCTCCACTGATACGGTGAAGACAGTCTGTACGTCCATTGGTACATTGGAGACACTCTGTACCTGCATTGATACTTTGGAGACACTCTGTACCTGTATTGATACATTGGAGACACTCTGTACCTGTATTGATACATTGGAGACACTCTGTACCTGTATTGATACATTGGAGACACTCTGTACCTGCACTGATACATTGGAGACACTCTGTACCTGCATTGATACATTGAAGACACTCTGTATCTGCATTGATACATTGGAGACACTCTGTACCTGCATTGAGACATTGAAAACACTCTGTACCTGCATTGAGACATTGAAAACACTCTGTACCTGCATTGATACATTGAAGACACTCTGTACCTGCATTGATACATTGGAGACACTCTGTACCTGCATTGAGACATTGAAAACACTCTGTACCTGCATTGATACATTGGAGACACTCTGTACCTGCATTGATACATTGAAAACACTCTGCACCTGTATTGATACATTGAAGACACTCTGTACCTGCATTGATACATTGGAGACACTCTGTACCTGCATTGATACATTGGAGACACTCTGTACCTGCATTGATACATTGGAGACACTCTGTACCTGCATTGATACATTGAAAACACTCTGCACCTGTATTGATACATTGAAGACACTCTGTACCAGCTCTGATACATTGAAGATACTCTGTACCTGCATTGATACATTGAAGACACTCTTTACCAGCTCTGATACATTGGAGACACTCTGTACCTGCATTGATACATTGAAAACACTCTGCACATGTATTGATACATTGGAGACACTCTGTACCTGCACTGATACATTGGAGACACTCTGTACCTGCATTGATACATTGAAGACACTCTGTACCTGTATTGATACATTCGAGACACTCTGTACCTGCACTGATACATTGGAGACACTCTGTACCTGCATTGATACATTGAAGACACTCTGTACCTGCATTGAGACATTGAAAACACTCTGTACCTGCATTGATACATTGAAGACACTCTGTACCTGCATTGATACATTGAAGACACTCTGTACCTGCATTGATACATTGGAGACACTCTGTACCGGCATTGATACATTGGAGACACTCTGTACCAGCTCTGATACATTGGAGACACTCTGTACCTGCATTGATACATTGGAGACACTCTGTACCTGTATTGATACATTGGAGACACTCTGTACCTGCATTGATACATTGGAGACACTCTGTACCTGCATTGAAACATTGGAGACACTCTGTACCTGTATTGATACATTGGAGACACTCTGTACCTGCATTGATACATTGGAGACACTCTGTACCTGCATTGATATTTTGGAGACACTCTGTACCGGCATTGATACATTGAAAACACTCTGTACCTGTATTGATACATTGGAGACACTCTGTACCGGCATTGATACATTGGAGACACTCTGTACCTGTATTGATACATTGAAAACACTCTGCACCTGTATTGATACATTGGAGACACTCTGTACCGGCATTGATACATTGAAAACACTCTGCACCTGTATTGATACATTGGAGACACTCTGTACCGGCATTGATACATTGAAGACACTCTGCACCTGTATTGATACATTGGAGACACTCTGTACCGGCATTGATACATTGAAAACACTCTGCACCTGTATTGATACATTGGAGACACTCTGTACCTGCATTGATACATTGAAGACACTCTGCACCTGTATTGATACATTGGAGACACTCTGTACCTGCATTGATACATTGGAGACACTCTGTACCTGCATTGATACATTGGAGAGACTCTGTACCTGCATTGATACATTGGAGACACTCTGTACCTGCATTGATACATTGGAGACACTCTGTACCTGCACTGATACATTGGGGACACTCTGTACCTGCATTGATACATTGGAGACACTCTGTACCTGCATTGATACATTGGAGACACTCTGTACCTGCATTGATACATTGGAGACACTCTGTACCTGTATTGATACATTGGAGACACTCTGACCCTGCACTGATACATTGGAGACACTCTGTACCCACATTGATACATTGGAGACACTCTGCACCTGTATTGGTACATTGAAGACACTCTGTACCTGCATTGATACATTGGAGACACTCTGTACCTGCATTGATACATTGGAGACACTCTGTACCTGCATTGAGACATCGGAGACACTCTGTACCTGCATTGATACATTGGAGACACTCTGTACCCGCATTGATACATTGGAGACACTCTGCACCTGTATTGGTACATTGAAGACACTCTGTACCTGCATTGATACATTGGAGACACTCTGTACCCGCATTGATACATTGGAGACACTCTGCACCTGTATTGGTACATTGAAGACACTCTGTACCTGTATTGATACATTGGAGACACTCTGTACCTGCATTGATACATTGGGGACACTCTGCACCTGTATTGATACATTGGAGACACTCTGTACCTGCATTGATACATTGGAGACACTCTGTACCTGCATTGATACACTGGAGACACTCTGTACCTGCATTGATACATTGGAGACACTCTGTACCTGCATTGATACATTGGAGACACTCTGTACCTGCATTGATACATTGGAGACACTCTGCACCTGTATTGATACATTGGAGACACTCTGTACCTGCATTGATACATTGGAGACACTCTGTACCTGCATTGATACATTGGAGACACTCTGTACCTGCATTGATACATTGGAGACACTCGAGTGGGGATCAGGGGCGGTTGTGTGGGGGAGACCTTTGCATTCGGGGGAAAGTGGACGAATCATTTTGCGAGGCAGCAGGTTGCGGGGTATGCAGAGGGACACAGAGCGGACAGCTGTACAGTCGAGACAGAACGGGGCAGGGAGCGGGGAGGTAGAGGGACAGAATGGCCACAAATTCTGGCTCACTCTGCTCGACTATGACTCAAGATGAAAGGGATTACCTTGACTGAGATGAACCCATAGTTCAGAGACTGAGCAGTCTTTCGATTGCGAGTCGAACCCCAGCCAGATACATAGCCCGAGATGTTGCGTGATTCAATCCCACCAAAACCCGTCAGAATCCGATCTACAAATCAGCAAACAGCACGGGGTGAGATACAGAGTAAAGCTCCCTCGACACTGTCCCCATCAAACACCCCCAGGACAGGTGCAGCACGGGGTTAGATACAGAGTAAAGCTCCCTCTACACTGTTCCCATCAAACACTCCCAGGACAGGTACAGCACGGGGTTAGATACAGAGTAAAGCTCCCTCTACACTGTCCCCATCAAACACTCCCAGGCCAGGTACAGCACGGGGTTAGATACAGAGTAAAGCTCCCTCTACACTGTCCCCATCAAACACTCCCAGGACAGGTACAGCACGGGGTTAGATACAGAGTAAAGCTCCCTCTACACTGTCCCCATCAAACACTCCCAGGACAGGTACAGCACGGGGTTAGATACAGAGTAAAGCTCCCTCTGCACTGTCCCAATCAAAAACTCCCAGGACAGGTACAGCACGGGGTTAGATACAGAGTAAAGCTCCCTCTACACTGTCCCCATCAAACACTCCCAGGACAGGTACAGCACGGGGTTAGATACAGAGTAAAGCTCCCTCTACCCTGTCCCCATCAAACACTCCCAGGACAGGTACAGCACGGGGTTAGATACAGAGTAAAGCTCCCTCTACACTGTCCCCATCAAACACTCCCAGGACAGGTACAGCACGGGGTTAGATACAGAGTAAAGCTCCCTCTACACTGTCCCCCATCAAACACTCCCAGGACAGGTACAGCACGGGGTTAGATACAGAGTAAAGCTCCCTCTACACTGTCCCCATCAAACACTCCCAGGACAGGTACAGCACGGGGTTAGATACAGAGTAAAGCTCCCTCTGCACTGTCCCCATCAAACACTCCCAGGACAGGTACAGCACGGGGTTAGATACAGAGTAAAGCTCCCTCTACACTGTCCCCATCAAACACTCCCAGGACAGGGACAGCACGGGGTTAGATACAGAGTAAAGCTCCCTCTACACTGTCCCCCATCAAACACTCCCAGGACAGGTACAGCACGGGGTTAGATACAGAGTAAAGCTCCCTCTGCACTGTCCCAATCAAACACTCCCAGGACAGGTACAGCACGGGGTTAGATACAGAGTAAAGCTCCCTCTACACTGTCCCCATCAAACACTCCCAGGACAGGTACAGCACGGGGTTAGATACAGAGTAAAGCTCCCTCTACACTGTCCCCATCAAACACTCCCAGGACAGGTACAGCACGGGGTTAGATACAGAGTAAAGCTCCCTCTACACTGTCCCCATCAAACACTCCCAGGACAGGTACAGCACGGGGTTAGATACAGAGTAAAGCTCCCTCTACACTGTCCCCCATCAAACACTCCCAGGACAGGTACAGCACGGGGTTAGATACAGAGTAAAGCTCCCTCTACACTGTCCCCCATCAAACACTCCCAGGACAGGGACTGCACGGGGTTAGATACAGAGTAAAGCTCCCTCGACACTGTCCCCATCAAACACTCCCAGGACAGGTACAGCACGGGGTTAGATACTGAGTAAAGCTCCCTCTACACTGTCCCCATCAAACACTCCCAGGACAGGTACAGCACGGGGTTAGGTACAGAGTAAAGCTCCCTCTCCACTGTCCCCATCAAACACTCCCAGGACAGGTACAGCATGGGGTTAGATACAGAGTAAAGCTCCCTCTACACTGTCCCCATCAAACAGTCCCAGGACAGGTACAGCATGGGGTTAGATACAGAGTAAAGCTCCCTCGACACTGTCCCCCATCAAACACTCCCAGGACAGGTACAGCACGGGGTTAGATACAGAGTAAAGCTCCCTCTACACTGTCCCCCATCAAACACTCCCAGGACAGGTACAGCACGGGGTTAGATACAGAGTAAAGCTCCCTCTACACTGTCCCCCATCAAACACGCCCAGGACAGGTACAGCACGGGGTTAGATACAGAGTAAAGCTCCCTCTACACTGTCCCCATCAAACACTCCCAGGACAGGTACAGCACGGGGTTAGATACAGAGTAAAGCTCCCTCTACACTGTCCCCATCAAATACTCCCAGGACAGGTACAGCACGGGGTTAGATACAGAGTAAAGCTCCCTCTACACTGTCCCCATCAAACACTCCCAGGACAGGTACAGCACGGGGTTAGATCCAGAGTAAAGCTCCCTCTACACTGTCCCCATCAAACACTCCCAGGACAGGTACAGCACGGGGTGAGATACAGAGTAAAGCTCCCTCTACACTGTCCCATCAAACACTCCCAGGACAGGTACAGCACGGGGTTAGATACAGAGTAAAGCTCCCTCTACACTGTCCCCCATCAAACACTCCCAGGACAGGTACAGCACGGGGTGAGATACAGAGTAAAGCTCCCTCTGCACTGTCCCCATCAAACACTCCCAGGACAGGTACAGCACGGGGTTAGATACAGAGTAAAGCTCCCTCTACACTGTCCCCATCAAACAGTCCCAGGACAGGTACAGCACGTGTTAAGAAACAGAGTAAAGCTCCCTCTACACTGTCCCCCATCAAACACTCCCAGGACAGGTACAGCACGGGGTTAGATACAGAGTAAAGCTCCCTCTACACTGTCCCCCATCAAACACTCCCAGGACAGGTACAGCACGGGGTTAGATACAGAGTAAAGCTCCCTCTACACTGTCCCCCATCAAACACTCCCAGGACAGGTACAGCACGGGGTTAGATACAGAGTAAAGCTCCCTCTACACTGTCCCCCATCAAACACTCCCAGCACAGGTACAGCACGGGGTTAGATACAGAGTAAAGCTCCCTCTACACTGTCCCCCATCAAACACTCCCAGGACAGGTACAGCACGGGGTTAGATACAGAGTAAAGCTCCCTCGACACTGTCTCCCATCAAACACTCCCAGGACAGGTACAGCACGGGGTTAGATACAGAGTAAAGCTCCCTCTACACTGTCTCCATCAAACACTCCCAGGACAGGTACAGCACGGGGTTAGATACAGAGTAAAGCTCCCTCTACACTGTCCCCATCAAACATTCCTGGACAGGTACAGCACGGGGTTAGATACAGAGTAAAGCTCCCTCTACACTGTCCCCATCAAACACTCCCAGGACAGGTACAGCACGGGGTTAGATCCAGAGTAAAGCTCCCTCTACACTGTCCCCATCAAACACTCCCAGGACAGGTACAGCACGGGGTTAGATACAGATTAAAGCTCTCTCTACACTGTCCCCATCAAACACACACAGGACAGGTACAGCACGGGGTTAGATACAGAGTAAAGCTCCCTCTACACTGTCCCCATCAAACACTCCCAGGACAGGTACAGCACGGGGTTAGATCCAGAGTAAAGCTCCCTCTACACTGTCCCCCATCAAACACTCCCAGGACATGTACAGCACGGGGTGAGATACAGAGTAAAGCTCCCTCTACACTGTCCCATCAAACACTCCCAGGACAGGTACAGCACGGGATGAGATACAGAGCAAAGGTCTCTCTACACTGTCCCCATCAAACACTCCCAGGACAGGTACAGCACGGGGTTAGATACAGAGTAAAGCTCCCTCTACATTGTCCCCATCAAACACTCCCAGGACAGGTACATAGAGATAACGTCAGTCTATGCGTCTAGACGGTTAACCCCTTATGCCGTTGTCATAACGATGTTACCTTGGTAGGTGCACTGATGCAGCCAATTACCAGCTGGAACTGGGAGAAAATCAGCCACTTCCTTGGTACAGGGGAGACAGATGGGCCTGTGGGGAGAGGCAGAGATAACATCCCAGAGTCATAAACTGGGACAAGGTCGCAAAACCAGTCTCCAAATAAGAATAGAATAAAAGCAACTCTGACCAGAACTGTGCACGGTGCTCCCAGTGTGGGTCTAACCGAGGGATACAGAGACCGGAACTGTGCACGGTTCTCCCAGTGTGGGTCTAACCGAGGGATATGGAGACCAGAACTGTGCACGGTGCTCCCAGTGTGGGTCTAACCGAGGGATACGGAGACCGGAACTGTGCACGGTGCTCCCAGTGTGGGTCTAACCGAGGGATACGGAGACCGGAACTGTGCACGGTGCTCCCAGTGTGGGTCTAACCGAGGGATACGGAGACCGGAACTGTGCACGGTGCTCCCAGTGTGGTCTAACCGAGGGATATGGAGACCGGAACTGTGCACGGTGCTCCCAGTGTGGGTCTAACCGAGGGATACGGAGACCGGAACTGTGCACGGTGCTCCCAGTGTGGGTCTAACCGAGGGATACGGAGACCGGAACTGTGCACGGTGCTCCCAGTGTGGGTCTAACCGAGGGATACGGAGACTGGAACTGTGCACGGTGCTCCCAGTGTGGGTCTAACCGAGGGATACGGAGACCGGAACTGTGCACGGTGCTCCCAGTGTGGGTCTAACCGAGGGATACGGAGACTGGAACTGTGCACGGTGCTCCCAGTGTGGGTCTAACCGAGGGATACGGAGACCGGAACTGTGCACGGTGCTCCCAGTGTGGGTCTAACCGAGGGATACGGAGACCGGAACTGTGCACGGTGCTCCCTGTGTGGGTCTAACCGAGGGATACGGAGACCAGAACTGTGCACGGTGCTCCCAGTGTGGGTCAAACCGAGGGATACGGAGACCAGAACTGTGCACGGTGCCCCCAGTGTGGGTCTAACCGAGGGATACGGAGACCAGAACTGTGCACGGTGCTCCCAGTGTGGGTCTAACCGAGGGATACGGAGACCGGAACTGTGCACGGTGCTCCCAGTGTGGGTCTAACCGAGGGATACGGAGACCAGAACTGTGCACGGTGCTCCCAGTGTGGGTCTAACCGAGGGATACGGAGAATGGAACTGTGCACGGTGCTCCCAGTGTGGGTCTAACCGAGGGATACGGAGACGGGAACTGTGCACGGTTCTCCCAGTGTGGGTCTAACCGAGGGATACGGAGACCAGAACTGTGCACGGTGCTCCCAGTGTGGTCTAACCGAGGGGTATGGAGACGGGAACTGTGCACGGTGCTCCCAGTGTGGGTCTAACCGAGGGAAACGGAGACCGGGACTGTGCACGGTGCTCCCAGTGTGGGTCTAACCGAGGGATACGGAGACCGGAACTGTGCACGGTGCTCCCAGTGTGGGTCTAACCGAGGGATACAGAGACCGGAACTGTGCACGGTGCTCCCAGTGTGGGTCTAACCGAGGGATATGGAGACTGGAACTGTGCACGGTGCTCCCAGTGTGGGTCTAACTGAGGGATATGGAGACCGGAACTGTGCACGGTGCTCCCAGTGTGGGTCTAACTGAGGGATATGGAGACCGGAACTGTGCACGGTGCTCCCAGTGTGGGTCTAACAGAGGGGTATGGAGACTGGAACTGTGCACGGTGCTCCCAGTGTGGGTCTAACCGAGGGGTACGGAGACGGGAACTGTGCACGGTGCTCCCAGTGTGGGTCTAACCGAGGGATACGGAGACCGGAACTGTGCACGGTGCTCCCAGTGTGGGTCTAACTGAGGGATACGGAGACCGGAACTGTGCACGGTGCTCCCAGTGTGGGTCTAACCGAGGGATACGGAGACCGGAACTGTGCACGGTGCTCCCAGTGTGGGTCTAACCGAGGGATACGGAGACGGGAACTGTGCACAGTGCTCCCAGTGTGGGTCTAACTGAAGGATAGGGAGACCAGAACTGTGCACGGTGCTCCCAGTGTGTGTCTAACCGAGGGATACGGAGACGGGAACTGTGCACGGTGCTCCCAGTGTGGGTCTAACCGAGGGATACGGAGACCGGAACTGTGCACGGTGCTCCCAGTGTGGGTCTAACCGAGGGATATGGAGACTGGAACTGTGCACGGTGCTCCCAGTGTGGGTCTAACCGAGGGATACGGAGACGGGAACTGTGCACGGTGCTCCCAGTGTGGGTCTAACCGAGGGATACGGAGACGGGAACTGTGCACGGTGCTCCCAGTGTGGGTCTAACCGAGGGATACGGAGACCGGAACTGTGCACGGTGCTCCCAGTGTGGGTCTAACCGAGGGGATACGGAGACCGGAACTATGCATGGTGCTCCCAGTGTGGGTCTAACCGAGGGATACGGAGACCGGAACTGTGCACGATGCTCCCAGTGTGGGTCTAACCGAGGGATACGGAGACCGGAACTGTGCACGGTGCTCCCAGTGTGGGTCTAACCGAGGGATACGGAGACGGGAACTGTGCACGGTGCTCCCAGTGTGGGTCTAACCGAGGGATACGGAGACGGAAACTGTGCACGGTGCTCCCACTGTGGGTCTAACCGAGGGATACGGAGACTGGAACTGTGCACGGTGCTCCCACTGCGGTCTAACCGTGGGATACGGAGACCGGAACTGTGCACGGTGCTCCCAGTGTGGGTCTAACCGAGGGATACGGAGACTGGAACTGTGCACGGTGCTCCCAGTGTGGGTCTAACCGAGGGATACGGAGACGGAAACTGTGCACGGTGCTCCCACTGTGGGTCTAACCGAGGGATACGGAGACTGGAACTGTGCACGGTGCTCCCACTGCGGTCTAACCGTGGGATACGGAGACCGGAACTGTGCACGGTGCTCCCAGTGTGGGTCTAACCGAGGGATACGGAGACTGGAACTGTGCACGGTGCTCCCAGTGTGGGCCTAACCGAGGGATACGGAGACGGGAACTGTGCACGGTGCTCCCAGTGTGGGTCTAACCGAGGGATACGGAGACGGGAACAGTGCACGGTGCTCCCAGTGTGGGTCTAACCGAGGGATACGGAGACGGGAACAGTGCACGGTGCTCCCAGTGCGGTCTAACC
Source organism: Mustelus asterias (assembly GCF_964213995.1). Classification (NCBI taxonomy): domain Eukaryota; kingdom Metazoa; phylum Chordata; class Chondrichthyes; order Carcharhiniformes; family Triakidae; genus Mustelus; species Mustelus asterias. The sequence goes on from NW_027590960.1 coordinate 56,725, forward strand.
GAGGGATACGGAGACTGGAACAGTGCACGGTGCTCCCAGTGTGGTCTAACCGAGGGATACGGAGACCGGAACTGTGCACGGTGCTCCCAGTGTGGGTCTAACCGAGGGATATGGAGACCGGAACTGTGCACGGTGCTCCCAGTGTGGGTCTAACCGAGGGATAGGGAGACCGGAACTGTGCACGGTGCTCCCAGTGTGGGTCTAACCGAGGGGATACGGAGACCGGAACTGTGCACGGTGCTCCCAGTGTGGGTCTAACCGAGGGGATACGGAGACCGGAACTGTGCACGGTGCTCCCAGTGTGGGTCTAACCGAGGGATACGGAGACCGGAACTGTGCACGGTGCTCCCAGTGTGGGTCTAACCGAGGGATAGGGAGACCGGAACTGTGCACGGTGCTCCCAGTGTGGGTCTAACCGAGGGATACGGAGACGGGAACTGTGCACGGTGCTCCCAGTGTGGGTCTAACTGAGGGATACGGAGACGGGAACTGTGCACGGTGCTTCCAGTTTTGACAATTCGTTTGAGTTGTTTCTCACCTGACCTGCTTCCTGTAGCTTAACTTCTTGTCCAATCGGAGTACCGCAATGTCAAATCCGTAGTTGTGGTCATTTTCCGCAGCCGTTTGATTGTAGCTCCCGTGTACATGGATTTCCTTTACTTTCAGCTTTGTCCCAACCCTTTGGTTCAGTGTACCTGGGGAGTTGTGATTGAAAATTCATCCTGACTCACAGAGAGGGCACTTCCCTTCCTCTCCCTCCTTCTTTCCCGGGTAATTATAGGCCGGTGAGCTTGACGTCCGTGGTGGGGAAGTTGTTGGAGACGATTCTTAGAGATAATCTCACATTGATGTGAGGTGCACCCCATCTGCACCTCCAACCTTTCACCGTTTGAGTACATTCAGGGAGGGGTGTAGGGGCTGGAGGAGGTTACAGAGATAGGGAGGGGGTGTAGGGGGCTGGAGGAGGTTACAGAGATAGGGAGGGGGTGTAGAGGGCTGGAGGAGATTACAGAGATAGGGAGGGGGTGTAGGGGGCTGGAGGAGGTTACAGAGATAGGGAGGGGGTGTAGGGGGCTGGAGGAGGTTACAGAGATAGGGAGGGGGTGTAGGGGCTGGAGGAGGTTACAGAGATAGGAAGGGGATGTAGGGGGCTGGAGGAGGTTACAGTGATAGGGAGGGGGTGTAGGGGCTGGAGGAGGTTACAGAGATAGGGAGGGGGTGTAGGGGGCTGGAGGGGGTTACAGAGATAGGGAGGGGGTGTCGGGGCTGGAGGGGGTTACAGAGATAGGAAGGGGATGTAGGGGGCTGGAGGGGGTTACAGAGATAGGGAGGGGGTGTAGGGGGCTGGAGGAGGTTACAGAGATAGGGAGGGGGTGTAGGGGGCTGGAGGGGGTTCCAGAGATAGGGAGGGGGTGTCGGGGCTGGAGGGGGTTACAGAGATAGGGAGAGGGTGTAGGGGGCTGGTGGAGGTTACAGAGATAGGGAGGGGATGTCGGGGGCTGGAGGGGGTTACAGAGATAGGGAGGGGTGTAGGGGCTGGAGGAGGTTACAGAGATAGGGAGGGGGTGTTGGGGCTGGAGGAGGTTACAGAGATAGGGAGGGGTGTAGGGGCTGGAGGAGGTTACAGAGATAGGGAGGGGGTGTCGGGGCTGGAGGAGGTTACAGAGATAGGGAGGGGGTGTAGGGGCTGGAGGAGGTTACAGAGATAGGGAGGGGGTGTCGGGGCTGGAGGAGGTTACAGAGATAGGGAGGGGTGTAGGGGCTGGAGGAGGTTACAGAGATAGGGAGGGGGTGTCGGGGCTGGAGGAGGTTACAGAGATAGGGAGGGGGTGTAGGGGCTGGAGGAGGTTACAGAGATAGGGAGGGGTGTAGGGGCTGGAGGAGGTTACAGAGATAGGGAGGGGGTGTCGGGGCTGGAGGAGGTGACAGAATTTACCACACAGGAACAGGAGGAGACCCAGTTAAACTTGCTCAAGCCTTTTACAACCTCACACCTCTCCCTGCTCCGCATTAATAACAATCTTACCTATGCCGAGAGGTATAATGGGGAGGTAGTAAATTGGATTCGACACTGGCTCAATGGAAGAAGCCAGAGAGTGGTTGTGGAGGATTGCTTCTCTGAGTGGAGGCCTGTGACTAGTGGTGTGCCGCAGGGATCGGTGTTGGGTCCATTGTTGTTTGTCATCTATATCAATGATCTGGATGATAATGTGGTAAATCGGATCAGCAAGTTTGCTGATGATACAAAGATTGGAGGTGTAGTGGACAGTGAGGAAGGTTTTCAAAGCTTGCAGAGGGATTTGGACCAACTAGAAAAATGGGCTGAAAAATGGCAAATGGAATTTAACGCAGACAAGTGTGAGATATTGCACTTTGGAAGGACAAACCAAAGTAGAACGTACAGGGTAAATGGTAGGACTCTGAAGAGTGCAGTTGAACAGAGGGATCTGGGAATACAGGTACAGAATTCCCTAAAAGTGACGTCACAGGTGGATAGGGTCGTAAAGAGTGCCTTTGGTACATTGGCCTTTATAAATCGGAGTATCGAGTATAAAAGTTGGAGTGTTATGGTAAGGTTATATAAGGCATTGGTGAGGCCGAATTTGGAGTATTGTGTACAGTTTTGGTCACCTAGTTACAGGAAGGATGTAAATAAGGTTGAAAGAATGCAGAGAAGGTTCACAAGGATGTTGCCGGGACTTGAGAAACTGAGTTACAGAGAGAGATTGAATAGGTTGGGACTTTATTCCCTGGAGCGTAGAAGATTGAGGGGAGATTTGATAGAGGAGTATAAGATTTTGATGGGTATCGATAGAGTGAATGCAAGCAGGCTTTTTCCACTGAGGCTAGGGGAGAAAAAAACCAGAGGGCATGGGTTAAGGGTGAGGGGGGAAAAGTTTAAAGGGAATATTAGGGGGGGCTTCTTCACGCAGAGAGTGGTGGGAGTGTGGAATGAGCTGCCGGATAAAGTGGTGAATGCGGGGTCACTTTTAACATTTAAGGAAAACTTGGACGGGTTCATGGATGAGAGGGGTGTGGAGGGATATGGTCCAAGTGCAGGTCAGTGGGACTAGGCATAAAATGGTTCGGCACAGACAAGAAGGGCCAAAAGGCCTGTTTCTGAGGTGTAATTTTCTATGGTTCTATGGAGAGCCACCCTGGGAGTATTCGGTCGCGTCCCAGAGCTGGACAGGCATTTTTAACCAGAGGGAGATCCAAACATCCGTGTCGCCCGGCATTCTGGGAGAGCTCCCAACATTCCCTGCGCAACGGAAACCTTGAAAAGATTCGGCGCTCAAACTGACGTAACTTGCCTGAGCCGCCGGGGCCTAGTTGGTCGTCGATCCTTCAGCAGATGAGCCCACCACAGAGGTAGGCCGCAAATGAAGCCTGCGCCATTCCTGCTCTGTGAGGGGAGTTGGGAGGGGTGTGGGGGCTGGGTGTCGGGCAAGAGGGGGGACGCGCAGGCCTCACTGCTCCCTGACCAGGCCTGAGATCGGTCAGGAGGCGGACGGTGGAGTCTGCCACGCAGGGTTCTTAACACCAAAATGGAGGAAGAGGAGACTTACCAGCAAAAACCAGGACGTCAGAACTGTTCAGCAGTTGGCCAGAATCGAACACATTGTGGGCGGCTGTGAGGATCCACGAGGGCGAAATGATGGAGCCCCCACCAAGGTAACGTTTCTGTGAGGGGAGAACGGTGAAAATCACATCAATCGCGCAGAGACGTTCATCAGGAACCTCGTCCACTGAATGCCTGATGGGGGACAGTGTAGAGGGAGCTTTACTCTGTATCTAACCCCGTGCTGTACCTGTCCTGGGAGTGTTTGATGGGGGACAATGTAGAGGGAGCTTTACTCTGTATCTAACCCCGTGCTGTACCTGTCCTGGGAGTGTTTGATGGGGACAGTGTAGAGGGAGCTTTACTCTGTATCGAACCCCGTGCTGTACCTGTCCTGGGAGTGTTTGATGGGGGACAGTGTAGAGGGAGCTTTACTCTGTATCTAACCCCGTGCTGTACCTGTCCTGGGAGTGTTTGATGGGGACAGTGTCGAGGGAGCTTTACTCTGTATCTAACCCCGTGCTGTACCTGTCCTGGGAGTGTTTGATGGGGACAGTGTAGAGGGAGCTTTACTCTGTATCTAACCCCGTGCTGTACCTGTCCTGGGAGTGTTTGATGGGGACAGTGTCGAGGGAGCTTTACTCTGTATCTAACCCCGTGCTGTACCTGTCCTGGGAGTGTTTGATGGGGGACAGTGTAGAGGGAGCTTTACTCTGTATCTAACCCCGTGCTGTACCTGTCCTGGGAGTGTTTGATGGGGACAGTGTCGAGGGAGCTTTACTCTGTATCTAACCCCGTGCTGTACCTGTCCTGGGAGTGTTTGATGGGGGACAGTGTAGAGGGAGCTTTACTCTGTATCTAACCCCGTGCTGTACCTGTCCTGGGAGTGTTTGATGGGGGACAGTGTAGAGGGAGCTTTACTCTGTATCTAACCCCGTGCTGTACCTGTCCTGGGAGTGTTTGATGGGGACAGTGTAGAGGGAGCTTTACTCTGTATCGAACCCCGTGCTGTACCTGTCCTGGGAGTGTTTGATGGGGGACAGTGTAGAGGGAGCTTTACTCTGTATCTAACCCCGTGCTGTACCTGTCCTGGGAGTGTTTGATGGGGACAGTGTCGAGGGAGCTTTACTCTGTATCTAACCCCGTGCTGTACCTGTCCTGGGAGTGTTTGATGGGGACAGTGTAGAGGGAGCTTTACTCTGTATCTAACCCCGTGCTGTACCTGTCCTGGGAGTGTTTGATGGGGACAGTGTCGAGGGAGCTTTACTCTGTATCTAACCCCGTGCTGTACCTGTCCTGGGAGTGTTTGATGGGGGACAGTGTAGAGGGAGCTTTACTCTGTATCTAACCCCGTGCTGTACCTGTCCTGGGAGTGTTTGATGGGGACAGTGTCGAGGGAGCTTTACTCTGTATCTAACCCCGTGCTGTACCTGTCCTGGGAGTGTTTGATGGGGACAGTGTAGAGGGAGCTTTACTCTGTATCTAACCCCGTGCTGTACCGGTCCTGGGAGTGTTTGATGGGGACAGTGTCGAGGGAGCTTTACTCTGTATCTAACACCGTGCTGTACCTGTCCTGGGAGTGTTTGATGGGGGACAGTGTAGAGGGAGCTTTACACTGTATCTAACCCCGTGCTGTACTTGTCCTGGGAGTGTTTGATGGGGGACAGTGTAGAGGGAGCTTTACTCTGTATCTAACCCCGTGCTGTACCTGTCCTGGGAGTGTTTGATGGGGACAGTGTAGAGGGAGCTTTACTCTGTATCTAACCCCGTGCTGTACCTGTCCTGGGAGTGTTTGATGGGGATAGTGTAGAGGGAGCTTTACTCTGTATCTAACCCCGTGCTGTACCTGTCCTGGGAGTGTTTGATGGGGGACAGTGTAGAGGGAGCTTTACTCTGTATCTAACCCCGTGCTGTACCTGTTCTGGGAGTGTTTGATGGGGGACAGTGTAGAGGGAGCTTTACTCTGTATCTAACCCCGTGCTGTACCTGTCCTGCGAGTGTTTGATGGGGACAGTGTAGAGGGAGCTTTACACTGTATCTAACCCCGTGCTGTACCTGACCTGGGAGTGTTTGATGGGGGATAGTGTAGAGGGAGCTTTACTCTGTATCTAACCCCGTGCTGTACCTGTCCTGGGAGTGTTTGATGGGGGACAGTGTAGAGGGAGCTTTACTCTGTATCTAACCCCGTGCTGTACCTGTCCTGGGAGTGTTTGATGGGAACAGTGTAGAGGGAGCTTTACTCTGTATCTAACCCAGTGCTGTACCTGTCCTGGGAGTGTTTGATGGGGGACAGTGTAGAGGGAGCTTTGCTCTGTATCTAACCCTGTGCTGTACCTGTCCTGGGAGTGTTTGATGGGGACAGTGTAGAGGGAGTTTTACTCTGTATCTAACCCCGTGCTGTACCTGTCCTGGGAGTGTTTGATGGGGACAGTGTAGAGGGAGCTTTACTCAGTATCTAACCCCGTGCTGTACCTGTCCTGGGAGCGTTTGATGGGGACAGTGTAGAGGGAGCTTTACTCTGTGTCTAACCCCGTGCTGTACCTGTCCTGGGAGTGTTTGATGGGGACAGTGTAGAGGGAGCTTTACTCTGTATCTAACCCCGTGCTGTACCTGTCCTGGGAGTGTTTGATGGGGACAGTGTAGAGGGAGCTTTACTCTGTATCTAACCCCGTGCTGCACCTGTCCTGGGAGTGTTTGATGGGGACAGTGTAGAGGGAGTTTTACTCTGTATCTAACCACGTGCTGTACCTGTTCTGGGAGTGTTTGATGGGGGACAGTGTAGAGGGAGATTTACTCTGTATCTAACCCCGTGCTGTACCTGTCCTGGGAGTGTTTGATGGGGGGACAGTGTAGAGGGAGCTTTACTCTGTATCTCACCCCGTGCTGTACCTGTCCTGGGAGTGTTTGATGGGGGACAGTGTAGAGGGAGCTTTACTCTGTATCTAACCCCGTGCTGTACCTGTCCTGGGAGTGTTTGATGGGGACAGTGTGGAGGGCGCTTTACTCTGTATCTAACCCAGTGCTGTACCTGTCCTGGGAGTGTTTGATGGGGACAGTGTCGAGGGAGCTTTACTCTGTATCTAACCCCGTGCTGTACCTGTCCTGGGAGTCTTTGATGGGGGACAGTGTCGAGGGAACTTTACTCTGTATCTAACCCCGTGCTGTACCTGTCCTGGGAGTGTTTCATGGGGGACAGTGTAGAGGGAGCATTACTCTGTATCTAACCCCGTGCTGTACCTGTCCTGGGAGTGTTTGATGGGGGACAGCGTAGAGGGAGCTTTACTCTGTATCTAACCCCGTGCTGTACCTGTCCTGGGAGTGGTTGATGGGGACAGTATAGAGGGAGCTTTACTCTGTATCTAACCCCGTGCTGTACCTGTCCTGGGAGTGTTTGATGGGGACAGTGTAGAGGGAGCTTTACTCTGTATCTCACCCCGTGCTGTACCTGTCCTGGGAGTGTTTGATGGGGGACAGTGTAGAGGGAGCTTTACTCTGTATCTAACCCCGTGCTGTACCTGTCCTGGGAGTGTTTGATGGGGATAGTGTGGAGGGAGCTTTACTCTGTATCTAACCCCGTGCTGTACCTGTCCTGGGTGTGTTTGATGGGGACAGCGTAGAGGGAGCTTTACTCTGTATCTAACCCCGTGCTGTACCTGTCCTGGGAGTGTTTGATGGGGGACAGTGTAGAGTGAGCTTTACTCTGTATCTAACCCCGTGCTGTACCTGTCCTGGGAGTGTTTGATGGGGATAGTGTGGAGGGAGCTTTACTCTGTATCTAACCCCGTGCTGTACCTGTCCTGGGTGTGTTTGATGGGGACAGCGTAGAGGGAGCTTTACTCTGTATCTAACCCCGTGCTGTACCTGTCCTGGGAGTGTTTGATGGGGACAGTGTCGAGGGAGCTTTACTCTGTATCTAACCCCGTGCTGTACCTGTCCTGGGAGTGTTTGATGGGGACAGTGTAGAGGGAGCTTTACTCTGTATCTAACCCCGTGCTGTACCTGTCCTGGGAGTGTTTGATGGGGACAGTGTCGAGGGAGCTTTACTCTGTATCTAACCCCGTGCTGTACCTGTCCTGGGAGTGTTTGATGGGGGACAGTGTAGAGGGAGCTTTACTCTGTATCTAACCCCGTGCTGTACCTGTCCTGGGAGTGTTTGATGGGGACAGTGTCGAGGGAGCTTTACTCTGTATCTAACCCCGTGCTGTACCTGTCCTGGGAGTGTTTGATGGGGACAGTGTAGAGGGAGCTTTACTCTGTATCTAACCCCGTGCTGTACCGGTCCTGGGAGTGTTTGATGGGGACTGTGTCGAGGGAGCTTTACTCTGTATCTAACACCGTGCTGTACCTGTCCTGGGAGTGTTTGATGGGGGACAGTGTAGAGGGAGCTTTACACTGTATCTAACCCCGTGCTGTACTTGTCCTGGGAGTGTTTGATGGGGGACAGTGTAGCGGGAGCTTTACTCTGTATCTAACCCCGTGCTGTACCTGTCCTGGGAGTGTTTGATGGGGACAGTGTAGAGGGAGCTTTACTCTGTATCTAACCCCGTGCTGTACCTGTCCTGGGAGTGTTTGATGGGGATAGTGTAGAGGGAGCTTTACTCTGTATCTAACCCCGTGCTGTACCTGTCCTGGGAGTGTTTGATGGGGGACAGTGTAGAGGGAGCTTTACTCTGTATCTAACCCCGTGCTGTACCTGTTCTGGGAGTGTTTGATGGGGGACAGTGTAGAGGGAGCTTTACTCTGTATCTAGCCCCGTGCTGTACCTGTCCTGCGAGTGTTTGATGGGGACAGTGTAGAGGGAGCTTTACACTGTATCTAACCCCGTGCTGTACCTGACCTGGGAGTGTTTGATGGGGGATAGTGTAGAGGGAGCTTTACTCTGTATCTAACCCCGTGCTGTACCTGTCCTGGGAGTGTTTGATGGGGGACAGCGTAGAGGGAGCTTTACTCTGTATCTAACCCCGTGCTGTACCTGTCCTGGGAGTGGTTGATGGGGACAGTATAGAGGGAGCTTTACTCTGTATCTAACCCCGTGCTGTACCTGTCCTGGGAGTGTTTGATGGGGACAGTGTAGAGGGAGCTTTACTCTGTATCTCACCCCGTGCTGTACCTGTCCTGGGAGTGTTTGATGGGGGACAGTGTAGAGGGAGCTTTACTCTGTATCTAACCCCGTGCTGTACCTGTCCTGGGAGTGTTTGATGGGGATAGTGTGGAGGGAGCTTTACTCTGTATCTAACCCCGTGCTGTACCTGTCCTGGGTGTGTTTGATGGGGACAGCGTAGAGGGAGCTTTACTCTGTATCTAACCCCGTGCTGTACCTGTCCTGGGAGTGTTTGATGGGGGACAGTGTAGAGGGAGCTTTACTCTGTATCTAACCCCGTGCTGTACCTGTCCTGGGAGTGTTTGATGGGGATAGTGTGGAGGGAGCTTTACTCTGTATCTAACCCCGTGCTGTACCTGTCCTGGGTGTGTTTGATGGGGACAGCGTAGAGGGAGCTTTACTCTGTATCTAACCCCGTGCTGTACCTGTCCTGGGAGTGTTTGATGGGGACAGTGTAGAGGGAGCTTTACTCTGTATCTAACCCCGTGCTGTACCTGTCCTGGGAGTGTTTGATGGGGGACAGTGTAGAGGGAGCTTTACTCTGTATCTAACCCCGTGCTGTACCTGTCCTGGGAGTGTTTGATGGGGACAGTGTAGAGGGAGCTTTACTCTGTATCGAACCCCGTGCTGTACCTGTCCTGGGAGTGTTTCATGGGGACAGTGTGGAGGGCGCTTTACTCTGTATCGAATACTATCCACGTAACCTGCGGACCATTACCGTGCATCTTCCTCTTACCATTTGCAGGCGCACTTGCCAAGGCCACTGTTTGTCTTCAACTTGATCACCACCATAGATTCGTCCCACACTCCTTGCCGATCGTGTGAGACCTCTCACCCCACAGCCTGAGATTGGGCCTGAATCCAAAATGAAAACCACTGTTTGAGTATCATTCCTCACCAAGCTTCATTGCAACGATCGTAGGTTATTAAAAGGGAAGGGGTTTGGGATTGGGATTGTGTACAGTGGGAGTGAACGGGAAGGGGATTGGGATTGGGATTGTGTACAGTGGGAGCGAACGGGAAGGGGTTTGGGGTTGGGATTGTGTACAGTGGGAGTGAACGGGAAGGGGTTTGGGATTGGGATTGTGTACAGTGGGAGTGAACGGGACGGGGTTTGGGATTTGGATTGTGTACAGTGGGAGCGAACGGGAAGGGGTTTGGGATTGGGATTGTGTACAGTGGGAGTGAACGGGAAGGGGTTTGGGATTGGGATTGTGTACAGTGGGAGTGAACGGGAAGGGGATTGGGATTGTGTACAGTGGGAGTGAACGGGAAGGGGTTTGGGATTGGGATTGTGTACAGTGGGAGTGAACGGGAAGGGGTTTGGGATTGGGATTGTGTACAGTGGGAGTGAACGGGAAGGGGATTGGGATTGTGTACAGTGGGAGTGAACGGGAAGGGGATTGGGATTGTGTACAGTGGGAGTGAATGGGAAGGGGTTTGTGATTGTGTACAGTGGGATTGAATGGGAAGGGGTTTTGGATTGGGATTGTGTACAGTGGGAGTGAACGGGAAGGGGTTTGGGATTGGGATTGTGTACAGTGGGAGTGAACGGGAAGGGGTTTGGGATTGGGATTGTGTACAGTGGGAGTGAACGGGAAGGGGTTTGGGTCCATTGGGATTGCGTACAGTGGGAATGAACGGGGAGGGTTTTGGGATTGAGATTGTGTACAGTGGGAGTGAACGGGAAGGGGTTTGGGATTGGGATTGTGTACAGTGGGAGTGAATGGGAAGGGGTTTGGGATTGGGATTGTGTACAGTGGGAGTGAACGGGAAGGGGTTTGGGATTGGGATTGTGTACAGTGGGAGTGAATGGGAAGGGGTTTGGGATTGGGATTGTGGACAGTGGGAGTGAACGGGAAGGGGTTTGGGGTCCTTTGGGATTGTGTACAGTGGGAGTGAACGGGAAGGTGTTTGGGATTGGGATTGTGTACAGTGGGAGTGAACGGGAAGGGGTTTGGGATTGGGATTGTGTACAGTGGGAGTGAACGGGAAGGGGTTTGGGGTCCATTGGGATTGTGTACAGTGGGAGTGAACGGGAAGGGGTTTGGGATTGGGATTGTGTACAGTGGGAGTGAACGGGAAGGGGTTTGGGAATGGGATTGTGTACAGTGGGAGTGAATGGGAAGGGGTTTGGGTTTGTGATTGTGTACAGTGGGAGTGAACGGGAAGGGGTTTGGGATTGGGATTGTGTACAGTGGGAATGAACGGGAAGGGGTTTGGGAATGGGATTGTGTACAGTGGGAGTGAACGGGAAGGGGATTGGGATTGGGATTGTGTACAGTGGGAGTGAACGGGAAGGGGTTTGGGATTGGGATTGTGTACAGTGGGAGTGAACGGGAAGGGGTTTGGGATTGAGATTGTGTACAGTGGGAGTGAACGGGAAGGGGTTTGGGATTGGGATTGTGTACAGTGGGAGTGAATGGGAAGGGGTTTGGGTCCATTGGGATTGTGTACAGTGGGAGTGAACGGGAAGGAGTTTGGGATTGGGATTGTGTACAGTGGGAGTGAACGGGAAGGGGTTTGGGATTGGGATTGTGTACAGTGGGAGTGAATGGGAAGGGGTTTGGGTCCATTGGGATTGTGTACAGTGGGAGTGAACGGGAAGGGGTTTGGGATTGGGGTTGTGTACAGTGGGAGTAAACGGGAAGGGGTTTGGGATTGGGATTGTGTACAGTGGGAGTGAACGGGAAGGGGTTTGGGATTGGGATTGTGTACAGTGGGAGTGAATGGGAAGGGGTTTGGGATTGGGATTGTGTACAGTGGGAGTGAACGGGAAGGGGTTTGGGATTGGGATTGTGTACAGTGGGAGTGAACGGGAAGGGATTTGGGGTCCATTGGGATTGTGTACAGTGGGAGTGAACGGGAAGGGGTTTGGGATTGGGATTCTGTACAGTGGGAGTGAATGGGAAGGTGTTTGGGATTGGGATTGTGTACAGTGGGAGTGAATGGGAAGGGGTTTGGCTCCATTGGGATTGTGTACAGTGGGAGTGAACGGGAAGGGGTTTGGGATTGGGATTGTGTACAGTGGGAGTGAATGGGAAGGGGTTTGGGATTGTGCAAAGTGGGAGTGAATTGTTAACCACTATCTCACACACTCTCTCCCAGTTCCGTACTCACCCTCATCACTATTCAGCATCTCGGTCAGCTGTTTCAATTGGTCGTAATTGTGGAAATAAAAAGAATGTGGTTCCTCTCTGTTCGTTGTGATCTTCTCCAATTCCTGCTTGCTGGCGTCTCCAACCCCAATGGCGTAGATATCTATCACAGCAGACCATAAGACATCGAACATAAAACAGAATTAGGCCACTCGGCCCATCGAGTCTGCTCTGCCATTCAACCATGGCTGATATTTCTCTCATCCCCATTCTCCTGCCTTTTCCCCATAACCCCTGATCCCCTTATTAATCAAGAACCGATCTATCTCTGTCTTAAAGACACTCAATGACCCGGCCTCCACAGCCTTCTGCGGCAAAGAGTTCCACAGGTTCACCACTCTCTGGCTGAAGAAATTCCTCCTCATCTCTGTTTTAAAGGATCGTCCCTTCAGCCTGAGGTTGTGTTCCCTCTGGGTCTAGTTTTTCCGACGAGTGGGAACATCCTCTCCACGTCCACTCTGTCCAGATCTCGCCGTATCCTGTAAGTTTCAATAAGATCCCCACCTCATACTTCTAAATTGTCCCCTTCGTGTCCAAAGATGTGTAGGTTAGGTGGATTGGCCATGCTAAATTGTCCCTTAGTGTCCAAAGATGTGTAGGTTAGGGGGATTGGTCATGCTAAATTGTCCCTCAGTGTCCAAAGATGTGTAGGTTAGGTGGATTGGCCATGCTAAATTGCCCCTTAGTGTTCAAAGATGTGCAGGTTAGGGTGGATTGGCCATGCTAAATTGCCCCTTAGTGTTCAAAGATGTGCAGGTTAGGGTGGATTGGCCATGCTAAATTGCCCCTTATGTTCAAAGATGTGCAGGTTAGGGTGGATTGGCCATGCTAAATTGCCCCTTAGTGTTCAAAGATGTGCAGGTTAGGGTGGATTGGCCATGCTAAATTGCCCCTTATGTTCAAAGATGTGCAGGTTAGGTGGATTGGCCATGCTAAATTGCCCCTTAGTGTTCAAAGATGTGCAGGTTAGGGTGGATTGGCCATGCTAAATTGCCCCTTATGTTCAAAGATGTGCAGGTTAGGTGGATTGGCCATGCTAAATTGTCCCTTAGTGTCCAAAGATGTGCGGGTTGGGTGGATTGGCCATGCTATATTGCCCCTTAGTGTCCAAAGATGTGCAGGTTAGGTGGATTGGCCATGCTAAGCTGCCCCCTAGTGTCCAAAGATGTACAGGTTAGGTGGACTGGCCAGGCTAAATTGTCCCTTCGTGTCCAAAGATGTACAGGTTAGTGGATTGGCCATGCTAAATTGCCCCTTATGTTCAAAGATGTGTAGGTTAGGTGGATTGGCCATGTTAAATTGTCCCTTCGTGTCCAAAGATGTACAGGTTAGTGGATTGGCCATGCTAAATTGCCCCTTATGTTCAAAGATGTGCAGGTTAGGTGGATTGGCCATGCTAAATTGTCCCTTAGTGTCCAAAGATGTGCAGGTTAGGTGGATTGGCCATGCTAAATTGCCCCTTAGTGTCCAAAGATGTGCGGGTTGGGTGGATTGGCCATGCTAAATTGTCCCTTAGTGTCCAAAGATGTGCAGGTTAGGTGGATTGGTCATGCTAAATTGTCCCTTAGTGTCCAAAGATGTGTAGGTGAGGTAGATTGGCCATGCTAAATTGTCCCTTGGTGTCCAAAGATGTGCAGGTTAGGTGGATTGGCCATGCTAAATTGCCCCTTAGTGTCCAAAGATGTGCGGGTTGGGTGGATTGGCCATGCTAAATTGTCCCTTAGTGTCCAAAGATGTGCAGGTTAGGTGGATTGGTCATGCTAAATTGTCCCTTAGTGTCCAAAGATGTGCAGGTTAGGTGGATTGGCCATGCTAAATTGCCCCTTAGTGTCCAAAGATGTGCGGGTTGGGTGGATTGGCCATGCTAAATTGTCCCTTAGTGTTCAAAGATGTGCAGATTAGGTGGATTGGCCATGCTAAATTGTCCCTTAGTGTCCAAAGATGTGTAGGCTAGGTGGATTGGCCATGCTAAGCTGCCCCCTAGTGTCCAAAGATGTGCAGGTTAGGTGGATTGGCCATGCTAAATTGTCCCTTAGTGTTCAAAGATGTGCAGGTTAGGTGGATTGGCCATGCTAAATTGTCCCTTCGTGTCCAAAGATGTGCAGGTTAGGTGGATTGGCCATGCTAAATTGTCCCTTAGTGTTCAAAGATGTGCAGGTTAGGTGGATTGGCCAGGCTAAATTGTCCCTTAGTGTTCAAAGATGTGCGGGTTCAGTGGATTGGCCATGCTAAATTGCCCCTTGCTGTCCAAAGATGTACAGGTTCGGTGGATTGGCCATGCTAAATTGCCCCTTGCTGTCCAAAGATGTGCAGGTTAGGGGGATTGGCCATGCTAAATTGTTCCTTAGTGTCCAAAGATGTGCGGGTTGGGGGATTGGCCATGCTAAATTGCCCCTTAGTATCCAAAGATGTGCGGGTTGGGTGGATTGGCCATGCTAAATTGTCCCTTAGTGTCCAAAGATGTGCGGGTTGGGTGGATTGGCCATGCTAAATTGTCCCTTAGTGTTCAAAGATGTGCAGATTAGGTGGATTGGCCATGCTAAATTTTCCCTTAGTGTCCAAAGATGTGTAGGCGAGGTGGATTGGCCATGCTAAGCTGCCCCCTAGTGTCCAAAGATGTGCAGGTTAGGTGGATTGGCCATGCTAAATTGTCCCTTAGTGTTCAAAGATGTGCAGGTTAGGTGGATTGGCCATGCTAAATTGTCCCTTCGTGTCCAAAGATGTGCAGGTTAGGTGGATTGGCCATGCTAAATTCCCCCTTAGTGTCCAAAGATGTGCAGGTTAGGTGGATTGGCCGTGCTAAATTGTCCCTTAGTGTTCAAAGATGTGCAGGTTAGGTGGATTGGCCAGGCTAAATTGTCCCTTAGTGTTCAAAGATGTGCGGGTTCGGTGGATTGGCCATGCTAAATTGCCCCTTGCTGTCCAAAGATGTACAGGTTCGGTGGATTGGCCATGCTAAATTGCCCCTTGCTGTCCAAAGATGTGCAGGTTAGGGGGATTGGCCATGCTAAATTGTTCCTTAGTGTCCAAAGATGTGCGGGTTGGGGGATTGGCCATGCTAAATTGCCCCTTAGTATCCAAAGATGTGCGGGTTGGGTGGATTGGCCATGTTAAATTGCCACTTAGTGTCCAAAGATGTGCAGGTTGGGTGGATTGGCCATGCTAAATTGTCCCTTAGTGTCCAAAGATGTGCGGGTTGGGGGATTGGCCATGCTAAATTGTCCCTTAGTGTCCAAAGATGTGTAGGTTAGTTGGATTGGCCATGCTAAATTGTCCCTTCGTGTCCAAAGATGTGCGGGTTGGGTGGATTGGCCATGCTAAATTGTCCCTTAGTGTCCAAAGATGTGCGGGTTGGGTGCATTGGCCATGCTAAATTGTCCCTTAGTGTCCAAAGATGTGTAGGTTAGTTGGATTGGCCATGCTAAATTGTCCCTTAGTGTCCAAAGATGTGCGGGTTGGGTGGATTGGCCATGCTAAATTCCTCCTTCGTGTTCAAAGATGTGCGGGCAGCAATGTGAACCCACTGTGCTGCCCCTATTGTGTTTATTTGGAGGGTTTTGTATTTTGGATGTTGCCTTTGGTGGGAACACATTAGTGATATTTCTGTAAGAGTTATGCATTGTCCTGGTTGCTGTGTTTCTTGCTTGTAATTGTTAAACGTTCCTGCAAAGAGTCTTACTATACAATATTCAACAATATTCTCAATTAATTTTGTTTTTTGTTTAAAAAGCTCCCTCGTGGGTCAGTTGAATCACACCTGGAGTGAAACCTCTCACATTCATCCTCACCAAATTCAACATAGGACAGGCGAGCTTCTTGAAATATCTGACCTGGCTTTGGACACAACCGGTCATTCGGAAAACTGAGTTGGAGGGATATGGGGAACAGGTGGGGAGGTGGATTTGAGAGCAGGGAGAGATTCGCCATAATCTGATTGAATGGAGGAGCAGGCTCG
>NW_027590960.1:75000-130000 GCF_964213995.1 Mustelus asterias
AGACAGAGAGAGACAGAGAGAGACAGAGAGAGACAGAGAGACAGAGATAGAGAGACAGAGAGAGAGAGACAGAGAGAGAGAGACAGAGAGAGACAGAGGGAGAAAGAGAGACAGAGAGAGAGACAGAGAGGGAGACAGAGAGAGAGACAGAGAGAGAAAGAGAGAGAGACAGAGACAGAGAGAGGGAGAGAGAGAGACAGAGAGACATTCGTATCCTTACCTCTGTAGTTTATCTGGTCAAGTTTTTCCAAAAAGCTTGGATTTTCCTCGAAATTCAGTTCGAAAAGTACTTTCGAGGCAAAGATCTTCACAAAGAATCGAATTTTGCTGGAGATCTCATTGGTCTGTGGAAACAGAGAGAGAGAGTGAGAGTGAGATAGAGAGGAGGCTGTCTTCAACTCTCTCCAAACACTCCCATCGAGATCTGCGACAAGGGGACCAGGGGCTCCTCCCAGTCCCAGAGAGAGGGAGAGAGAGAAAGAGGCTAAGTTAGGCCCAGGCTTCAATCCCGGCCTAGTGGCGTAACCATCCTGCCTCAGAGAAACCCCTGCGTGGGGAGACGGGGAGGAACTGGGGGCGCCTCCCTGGAGCAGGGCCTCTTCCCAGAGAGAGGGAGAGAGAGAGAAAGAGGCTAAGTTAGGCCCAGGCTTCAGTTTCGGCCTGGTGACATGGGGAGCTTGCCTCAGACAAATCTTTGTTCGGTGAGATGGGGAGAAACTGCGGGGTAACTGGCTTTTGCTACCAAATAAACCTGTTGGACTTTAACCTGGTGTTGTTAAAACTCTTACTGTGTTTACCCCAGTCCAACGCCGGCATCCCCACAGGGGAGGTGCCAGAGGATTGGAGAATAGCCAATGTTCTTTGTTTAAGAAGGGTAGCAAGAATAATCCAGGTAATTACAGGCCGGTGAGCCTTACATCAGTGGTCGGGAAATTATTGCAGAGGATTCTTCGAGACAGGATTTACTCCCACTTGGAAATAAGTGGACGGATTAGTGAGAGGCAGCATGGTTTTGTGAAGGGGAGGTCGTGTCTCACGAAGTTGATCGAGTTTTTCGAGGAAGTGACGAAGATGATTGATGAGGGTAGGGCGGTGGATGTTGTCTACATGGACTTCAGTAAGGCCTTTGACAAGGTCCCTCGCGGCAGACTGGTGCAGAAGGTGAAGTCGCATGGGGTCAGAGGTGAGCTGGCAAGGTGGATACAAAACTGGCTCGGTCAGAGAAGACAGAGGGTAGCAGTGGAAGGGTGCATTTCTGAATGGAGGGCTGTGACAAGTGGCGTTCCTCAGGGATCAGTGCTGGGACCTTTGCTGTTTGTAATATAGAACATAGAACATTACAGCGCAGTACAGGCCCTTCGGCCCTCGATGTTGCGCCGACCAGTGGAACCAATCTAAAGCCCATCTATCCTACACTATTCCAATATCATCCATATGTTTATCCAATAACCATTTGAATGCTCTTAATGTTGACGAGTCCACCACTGCTACAGGCAGGGCATTCCACGCCCTTACTACTCTCTGAGTAAAGAACCTACCTCTAACATCTGTCCTATATCTCTCACCCCTCAATTTAAAGCTATGTCCCCTCGTGTTAGCCATCACCATCCGAGGAAAAAGGCTCTCACTATCCACCCTATCTAATCCCCTGATCATCTTGTATGCCTCTATTAAATCACCTCTTAACCTTCTTCTCTCTAACGAAAACAACCTCAAGCCCCTCAGCCTTTCCTCATACGATTTTCCCATCATACCAGGCAACATCCTGGTAAATCTCCTCTGCACCCTTTCCAACACTTCCACATCTTTCCTATAATGCGGCGACCAGAACTGTACGCAATACTCCAAATGCGGCCGCACCAGAGTTTTGTACAGTTGCAGCATGACCTCCTGGCTCCGAAACTCAATCCCTCTACCAATAAAAGCTAACACACCGTACGCCTTCTTAACAACCCTATCAACCTGGGTGCCAACTTTCAGGGATCTATGCAGATGGACACCCAGATCCCTCTGTTCATCCACACTACCAAGTATCTCACCATTAGCCCAGTCCTCTGTATTCCTGTTACTCCTTCCAAAGTGAATCACCTCTCACTTTTCCGCATTAAACTCCATTTGCCACCTCTCAGCCCAGATCTGCAGCTTATCTATGTCCCTCTGTAACCTGCCACTTCCCTCCGCACTGTTTACAACTCCACCGACTTTAGTGTCATCCGCAAATTTACTAATCCATCCTTCCACGCCCTCATCCAGGTCATTAATAAAAATGACAAACAGCAGTGGCCCCAAAACAGATCCTTGCGGTACACCACTAGTAACTGAACTCCAGGATGAACATTTCCCATCAACCACCACCCTCTGTTTTCTTACAGCTAGCCAATTCCTGATCCAAACCACTAAATCACCCTCAATCCCATGTGTCCGGATTTTCTGCAAAAGCTTACCATGGGGAACCTTATCAAACGCTTTGCTAAAATCCATATACACCACATCAAAGAACAAAGAACAAAGAACAGTACAGCACAGGAAACAGGCCCTTCGGCCCTCCAAGCCTGTGCCGCTCCTTGGTCCAACTAGACCAATCGTTTGTATCCCTCCATTCCCAGGCTGCTCATGTGACTATCCAGGTAAGTCTTAAACGATGTCAGCGTGTCTGCCTCCACCACCCTACTTGGCAGCGCATTCCAGGCCCCCACCACCCTCTGTGTAAAAAACGTCCCTCTGATGTCTGAGTTATACTTCGCCCCTCTCAGCTTGAGCCCGTGACCCCTCGTGATCGTCACCTCCGACCTGGGAAAAAGCTTCCCACTGTTCACCCTATCTATACCCCTCATAATCTTGTATACCTCTATTAGATCTCCCCTCATTCTCCGTCTTTCCAAGGAGAACAACCCCAGTCTACCCAATCTCTCCTCATAGCTAAGACCCTCCATACCAGGCAACATCCTGGTAAACCTTCTCTGCACTCTCTCTAAAGCCTCCACGTCCTTCTGGTAGTGCGGCGACCAGAACTGGACGCAGTACTCCAAATGTGGCCTAACCAGCATTCTATACAGCTGCATCATCAGACCCCAGCTTTTATACTCTATACCCCGTCCTATAAAGGCAAGCATACCATATGCCTTCTTCACCACCTTCTCCACCTGTGCTGCCACCTTCAAGGATTTGTGGACTTGCACACCTCGGTCCCTCTGTGTTTCTATACTCTTGATGGCTCTGCCATTTATTGTATAACTCCTCCCTACATTATTTCTTCCAAAATGCATCACTTCGCATTTATCCGGATTAAACTCCATCTGCCACCTCTCCGCCCAATTTTCCAGCCTATCTATATCCTGCTGTATTGCCCGACAATGCTCTTCGCTATCCGCAATTCCAGCCATCTTCGTGTCATCCGCAAACTTGCTGATTACACCAGTTACACCTTCTTCCAAATCATTTCTATATATCACAAATAGCAGAGGTCCCAGTACAGAGCCCTGCGGAACACCACTGGTCACAGACCTCCAGCCGGAAAAAGACCCTTCGACCACTACCCTCTGTCTCCTGTGGCCAAGCCAGTTCTCCACCCATCTAGCCACTTCTCCTTGTATCCCATGAGCCTTAACCTTCTTAACCAACCTGCCATGTGGGACTTTGTCAAATGCCTTACTCAAATCCATATAGACGACATCCACGGCCCTTCCTTCATCAACCGTTTTTGTCACTTCCTCAAAAAACTCCACCAAATTTGTAAGGCACGACCTCCCTCTTACAAAACCATGCTGTCTGTCACTAATGAGATTGTTCCGTTCTAAATGCACATACATCCTGTCTCTAAGAATCCTCTCCAACAACTTCCCCACCACGGACGTCAAGCTCACCGGCCTATAATTTCCTGGGTTATCCCTGCTACCCTTCTTAAACAACGGGACCACATTCGCTATCCTCCAATCCTCAGGGACCTCACCCGTGTCCAAAGAAGCAACAAAGATTTCCGTCAGAGGCCCAGCAATTTCACCTCTCGTCTCCCTGAGCAGTCGAGGATAGATGCCATCAGGCCCTGGGGCTTTGTCAGTTTTAATGTTCCCTAAAAAACCTAACACTTCCTCTCTTGTAATGGAGATTTTCTCTAACGGGTCAACACCTCCCTCCGAGACACTCCCGGTTAACACGCCCCTCTCCTTCGTGAATACCGATGCAAAGTATTCATTTAGGATCTCCCCTATTCCCTTGGGTTCTAAGCATAATTCCCCTCCTTTGTCCCTGAGAGGTCCGATTTTCTCCCTGACAACTCTTTTGTTCCTAACCGCTTTACCCTCAACCGCTTTACCCTCATCCACCTCTTTGGTCACCTTCTCAAAGAACTCAATAAGGTTTGTGAGGCACGACCTACCCTTCACAAAACCTATATAAATGATTTGGAGGAAAATGTAACTGGTTTGATTAGTAAGTTTGCGGATGACACAAAGGTTGGTGGATTTGTGGATAGCGATGAGGACCATCAGAGGATACAGCAGGATATAGATCAGTTGGAGACTTGGGCGGAGAGATGGCAGATGGAGTTTAATCCGGACAAATGTGAGGTAATGCATTTTGGAAGGTCTAATACAGATAGGAAATATGCAGTAAATGGCAGAACCCTTAAGAGTATTGATAGGCAGAGGGATCTGGGTGTACAGGTACACAGGTCACTGAAAGTGGCAATGCAGGTGGAGAAGGTAGTCAAGAAGGCATATGGCACGCTTGCCTTCATCGGCCGGGACATTGAGTTTAAAAATTGTCAAGTCACGTTGCAGCTTTATCGAACCTTAGTGAGGCCGCACTTGGAATATAGTGTTCAATTCTGGTCGCCGCACTACCAGAAGGATGTGGAGACTTTGGAGAGGGTACAGAAAAGATTTACCAGGATGTTGCCTGGTATGGAGGGCATTAGCTATGAGGAGAGGTTGGAGAAACTTGGTTTGTTCTCACTGGAATGACGGAGGTTGAGGGGAGACCTGATAGAAGTCTACAAGATTATGAGGGACAGAGTGGATAGTCAGAAGCTTTTTCCCCAGGGTGGAAGAGTCAATTACTAGGGGGGCACAGGTTTAAGGTGCGAGGGGCAAGGATTAAAGGAGATGTACGAGGCAGATTTTTCACGCAGAGAGTGGTGGGTGCCTGGAACTCGCTGCCGGGGGAGGGAGTGGAAGCGGATACGATAGTGAGTTTTAAGGGGCGTCTTGACAAATACATGAATAGGATGGGAATAGAGGGATACGGTCCCCGGAAGGGGAGGGGGTTTTAGTTCAGTCGGGGGCAGCATGGTCGGTGCAGGCTTGGAGGGCCGAAGGGCCTGTTCCTGTGCTGTAATTTTCTTTGTTCTTTGTCTTCCCTAGTTTTGCTCTCCATCTCTGATTTATAGAAACTTCCACACTCAAGAATTCCCTCCCCTGCTCCATTTCCCCCTGTTGATCAGAGTCTGGGACTCTCCGATTAATCTTTGGGCTTAATATTAGTTCTTGTAATTGTTGCGAAACTGAGTTCGTACGGACGTAAAGGACATGCGAGAGGGGAAAGAATTGCATGGTGCCTTTGGAAAAGTGTTTTGTTTCAATGCTTGCCGGTTTAAAACGCAAAGTACACACAGAGTCCCCAGACTGAAACATTTGTTTCAAAGGCCAGGCAGCAGGGTTGCCTTGGTGACAGGCATTCCTGTTGTGGGAAAGTTGATAGGTCACCACTGGTATAAAAGAGAGGGCAAAGAGGGGAAAAAGACTTCGCAACTATCACCTCTCAAGTGGAGAGGCAGCTTTCCACCCTGCCAGCTTCA
The DNA here is from genome assembly GCF_964213995.1 of Mustelus asterias. NCBI lineage: Eukaryota > Metazoa > Chordata > Chondrichthyes > Carcharhiniformes > Triakidae > Mustelus > Mustelus asterias. The sequence continues at coordinate 80,795 of NW_027590960.1, forward strand.
GAGATCTCTCAAGGGAACACACCATCCAACCAGCGAAAGGTACCAAATCAGAAAGAATTCACAGACAGAGGGAATCCACAGAAGAACTCCAAAAGTTTCTGAAAGCCGCAAAACCTGGTTGTATATATATTTTTTGAGAGTGATGGACTTCGATTATAATATTTATGGTTAATGTATTTATTTGAACAGCATTCCAGTAGAATCATATTTTATTCAGTGTGTTACTTGTACTTATTTGAACAGCATTCCAGTAGAATCTTATTTTATTCAGTGTGTTTCTTGTACTTATTTGAACAGCATTCCAGTAGAATCATATTTTATTCAGTGTGTTACTTGTACTTATTTGAACAGCATTCCAGTAGAATCTTATTTTATTCAGTGTGTTTCTTGTACTTATTTGAACAGCATTCCAGTAGAATCATATTTTATTCAGTGTGTTACTTGTACTTATTTGAACAGCATTCCAGTAGAATCTTATTTTATTCAGTGTGTTTCTTGTACTTATTTGAACAGCATTCCAGTAGAATCATATTTTATTCAGTGTGTTACTTGTACTTATTTGAACAGCATTCCAGTAGAATCTTATTTGATTCAAGTTGTTACTTGTTTAGTTGAAGCTCCCGGTTAGTTGAATAAATTAATTCAGTGTTCATTGTGCAGTGAGTGTGGGATATTCCTGTTAGTTACCCGCTAAACATGACTGAAGGGCAGTTCACACCTTCCCACTCACTTGTATCAGATTACAAGGTGAGCGATTCCTCCGTGGGGGAGTCGTCATTAGCTCTGCAAAGGGACCAACCTTCGTGTAATGTGATCCACGCACAACCTTCCCAGTTACATACCTTCACCAAACAGGAAGGAATGATTGTTGGAGTGGAGGTCAGGCCACATTCTTTCAAAGCGCAATTCTCACCATCACACTGAACTGCTCGATAAACCTCATCGAAATGTTGAAGTTCTCCTCCCCAACGCTCCCCGATGCATCAATCACAAAGTACAGGTGAGTGCCTGTCCACAAAGACAAAGGAGGCAAAATGAGAGGGAGTCTCTCCGTCAGGGACTCCCCTGTTAAAGAGGGGGTCTCTCCGTCAGGGACTCCCCTGTTAAAGAGGGAGTCTCTCCGTCAGGGACTCCCCTGTTAAAGAGGGAGTCTCTCTGTCAGGGACTCCCCTGTTAAAGAGGGAGTCTCTCCGCCAGGGACTCCCCTGTTAAAGAGGGAGTCTCTCTGTCAGGGACTCCCCTGTTAAAGAGGGAGTCTCTCCGTCAGGGACTCCCCTGTTAAAGAGGGAGTCTCTCTGTCAGGGATCCCCTGTTAAAGAGGGAGTCTCTCTGTCAGGGACCCCTGTTAAAGAGGGAGTCTCTCCGTCAGGGACCCCTTTTAAAGGGGGAGTCTCTCCATCAGGGACTCCTGTTAAAGAGGGAGTCTTTCCATCAGGGACCCCTGTTAAAGAGGGAGTCTCTCCGTCAGGGACTCCTGTTAATGAGGGAGTCTCTCCGTCAGGGACTCCTGTTAAAGAGAGAGTCTCTCTGCCAGGGACACCTGTTAAAGTGAGAACTCTCTGTCAGGGACTCCCCTGTTAAAGAGGGAGTCTCTCCGTCAGGGACACCTGTTAAAGACGGAGTCTCTCCGTCAGGAACTCCTGTTAAAAAGAGAGTCTCTCTGTCAGGGACTCCTGTTAAAGAGGGAGTCTCTCCGTCAGGGACTCCTGTTAAAGAGGGAGTCTCTCCTTCAGGGACTCCTGTTAAAGAGGGAGTCTCTCTGTCAGGGATTCCCCTGTTCAAGAGGGAGTCTCTCTGTCAGGGACTCCCCTGATCAAGAGGGAGTCTCTCCATCAGGGACGAATTTGTAAGGTGGGACTTCTGTCAACAGTGGGCAGTTTGAGACAAGGCGGGGGACACAATACAGGAGGGACCGGCAGAGGTGGGGTGGGGGCAAGGGGGGTGGGGTGTTGGGACAGTCATTCTAGATGGACCAACCTTGCTTGGCACGATCGATGATCTTCTCTGACAATGTCAAGCTCTCCGCCACCTCGCTGGGTTCATCGTAGGAGAACGGAACTGGAAGAAAGGAATGCGAAAAGTCAAGCGAAGGGGATTGGGGAGAGAGGTGAGCTGGGCAACTAAGCGGCAGACCCCGTTTAACACTGAGCAGTGTTGCGAAGAGGGATGTGAAGAATGTCAAGGAAATATTGGATGGACAAAACATTGCGTGGTCTCTTTGGAAGAGGGTTTTGCCGAGGTGCTTGGAGGTTTTGTTACAAGCCAGGGTGGATACTTTATGGTGTTCTATGAAGCTCGCCTGTCCTGTAACTAACTAACAGAAAGCTGGTTAACTAACAGAAATCATAGAAATCACAGAAACCCTACAGTGCAGAAGGAGGCCATTCGGCCCATCGAGTCTGCACCGACCACAATCCCACCCAGGCCCTACCCCCATATCCCTACATATTTTACCCGCTAATCCCTCTAATCTACGCATCCCAGGACACTAAGGGGCAATTTTAACATGGCCAATCAACCTAACCCGCACATCTTTGGACTGTGGGAGGAAACCGGAGCACCCGGAGGAAACCCACGCAGACACGAGGAGAATGTGCAAACTCCACACAGACAGTGACCCAAGCCGGGAATCGAACCCAGGTCCCTGGAGCTGTGAAGCAGCAGTGCTAACCAGAGTGGGGGTAAAGGGGTGTTTTTCTGGTTGGCGATCAGTGACTAGTGGTGTGCCTCAGGGATCAGTGTTGGGACCGCAATTGTTTCCGATTTACACAGATGATTTGGAGTTGGGGACCAAGTGTAGTGTGTCAAAATTCGCAGATGACACTAAGATAGGTGGAAGAGCAAAGTGTGCAGAGGACGCTGAAAGTCTGCAAAGGGATATTAATAGTCTAAGTGAGTGGGCGAGGGTCTGGCAGATGGAGTACAATGTTGGTAAATGTGAGGTCATCCATTTTGGTCGGAATAACAGCAAAATGGACTATTATTTAAATGGTACAAAATTGCAGCATGCTGCTGTGCAGAGGGACCTGGGTGTCCTTGTGCAGGAATCTCAAGGAGTTGGTTTGCAGGTGCAGCAGGTAATTAAGAAGGCAAATGGAATTTTGTCTTTCATTGCGAGAGGGATGGAGTTTAAAAACAGCGAGGTTATGTTGCAGCTGTATAAGGTGCTGGTGAGGCCACAGCTGGAGCACTGTGTACAGTTTTGGTCTCCTTACTTGAGAAAGGATACACTGGCACTGGAGGGGGTGCAGAGGAGATTCACTAGGTTGATTCCGGAGTTGAGAGGGTTGGCTTCGAGAGTCAGAGAGGTTTACAGCATGGAAACAGGCCCTTCGGCCCAACTTGTCCATGCCACCCTTATTTTTTTTAAAAACCCCGAAGCTAGTCCCAATTGCCCCCGTTTGGCCCATATCCCTCTATACCCATCGTACCCATGTAACTGTCTCAACGCTTTTTAAAAGACAAAATTGTACCCGCCTCTGCAACTGCCTCTGGCAGCTCGTTCCAGACACTCACCACCCTCTGTGTGAAAAAATTGCCCCTCTGGACACTTTTTTATCTCTCCCCTTAAACCTATGCCCTCTAGTTTTAGACTCCCCTACCTTTGGGAAAAGATATTGACTATCTAGCTGATCTGTGCCCCTCATTATTTTATAGACCTCTATAAGGTCACCCCTCAGCCTCCTACGCTCCAGAGAAAAAAGTCCCAGTAACTAGTTACTGTACAGGACCTTGGTGAGACCACATTTGGAATATTGTGTGCAGTTCTGGTCACCTCACTATAGGAAGGATGTGGAAGCGCTGGAAGGAGTGCAGAGGAGATTTACCAGGATGCTGCCTGGTTTGGAGGGTAGGTCATATGAGGAAAGGTTGAGGGAGCTAGGGCTATTCTCTCTGGAGCGGAGGAGGCTGAGGGGAGACTTAATAGAGGTGTATAAAATGATGAAGGGGATAGATAGAGTGAACGTTCAAAGACTATTTCCTCGGGTGGATGGAGCTATTACAAGGGGGCATAACTATAGGGTTCGTGGTGGGAGATACAGGACGGATATCAGAGGTAGGTTCTTTACGCAGAGAGTGGTTGGGGTGTGGAATGGACTGCCTGCAGTGATAGTGGAGTCAGACACTTTAGAAACATTTAAGCGGTTATTGGATAGGCACATGGAGCACACCAGGATGATAGGGAGTGGGATAGCTTGATCTTGGTTTCAGATAAAGCTCGGCACAACATCGTGGGCCGAAGGGCCTGTTCTGTGCTGTACTGTTCTATGTTCTATGTTCTATGTCTATCCAGCCTCTCCTTATAATTCAAACCATCAAGTCCCGGTAGCATCCTAGTAAATCTTTTCTGCACTCTTTCTAGTTTAATAATATCCTTTCTATAATAGGGTGACCAGAACTGTACACAGTATTCCAAGTGTGGCCTTACCAATGTCTTGTACAACTTCAACAAGACGTCCCAACTCCTGTATTCAATGTTCTGACCGATGAAACCAAGCATGCTGAATGCCTTCTTCACCACTCTGTCCACCTGTGACTCCACTTTCAAGGAGCTATGAACCTGTACCCCTAGATCTCTTTGTTCTGTAACTCTCTCCAACACCCTACCATTAACTGAGTAAGTCCTGCCCTGGTTCAATCTACCAAAATGCATCACCTCGCATTTATGTAAATTAAACTCCATCTGCCATTCGTCAGCCCACTGGCCCAATTGATCAAGATCCCGCTGCAATCGGAGATAACTTTCTTCACTGTCCACTATGCCACCAATCTTAGTGTCGCCTGCAAACTTACTAACCATGCCTCCTATATAGCATGAGGAGAGACTGAGTAGACTGGGGCTATACTCATTGGAATTGAGAAGAATGAGGGGGGAATCTTATGGAAACATATAAGGTTCTGAAGGGAATAGACAAGATAGAAGCAGGGAAGTTGTTTCCACTGGCGGGTGAAACTAGAACTAGGAGGCACGGCCTCAAAATAAGGGGGAGCAGATTTAGGACTGAGTTGAGGAGGAACTTCTTCACACAAAGGGTTGTGAATCTGTGGAATTCCCTGCCCAGTTGAGGCGACCTCGTTGAATGTTTTTAAGGCAAGGATGGATAGATTTTTGAACAGGAAAGGAGTTAAGGGTTATGGTGAGCGGGCGGGTAAGTGGAGCTGAGTCCACGCAAAGATCAGCCATGATCTTATTGAATGGCGGGGCAGGCTCGAGGGGCCAAGATGGCCCACTCCTGCTCCTAGTTCTTATGTTCTGATGTCACGGTTCATGTTGAATTTGGTTAGGAAGAGCGTGGGAGGTTTCACTCCAAGTGTGGTTCGACCAACCCACGAGGGAGCTTTTATCAAAAAGAAAGTTTAATTGAGAATATTACTGACATGTACAGTAAGACACGGAGCAAGAACTTTTAACAATTGCAAACTGGAAACACAACGAGCAGGATAATGTATAACTCTTACAGAAATATCTCCAATGTGTTCCCATCAAAGCCAACATCCTATCCCCAAAAACCTCAAATAAACACAATAGGGGCGGCACAGCGGGTTAGTGCCTCACAGCGCCAGGGACCCGGGTTCAATTCCGGCCTCGGGTGACTGTCAGTGCGGAGTTTGCACATTCTCCCCGTGTCTGCTTGGGTTTCGACACGAAGATAAGTGGGAAAATGAATCGTGTGGAGGGCGTAGAAGGTCTGCAGAGAGATTTGGACAGGCTGAGTGAGTGGGCGAGGATCTGGCAGATGGAGTATAACGTTGACAAATGTGAGGTTATTCACTTTGGAGGAAATAATAGCAAATTGGATTATTATCTAAATGGAAAAAAATTACAACATGCTGCTGTGCAGAGGGACCTGGGGGTCCTTGTGCATGAGTCGCAAAAACCCAGTCTGCAGGTGCAACAGGTGATCAAGAAGGCAAATGGGATGTTGGCCTATATCGCGAGGGGGATAGAATATAAAAGCAGAGATGTCATAGAAACATAGAAACCCGACAGTGCAGAAGGAGGCCATTCGGCCCATCGAGTCTGCACCGACCACAATCCCACCCAGGCCCTACCCCCACATATTTACCCGCTAATCCCGCTAACCTACGAATCTCAGGGGCAATTTTTAACCTGGCCAATCAACCTAACCCGCACATCTTTGGACTGTGGGAGGAAACCGGAGCACCCGGAGGAAACCCACGCAGACACGAGGAGAATGTGCAAACTCCACACAGACAGTGACCTGAGCCGGGAATCGAACCCAGGACCCTGGAGCTGTGAAGCAGCAGTGCTAACCACTGTGCTACCGTGCCGCCCAACCGTGTCTTGCTGCATCTGTACAGGGCATTGGTGAGGCCGCAGCTGGAATACTGTGTGCAGTATTGGTCCCCTTATTTGCGGAAGGATATATTGGCCTTGGAGGGAGTGCAGGGAAGGTTCACCAGGTTGATACCGGAGATGAGGGGTGTTGATTGTGAGTAGAGACTGAGCAGATTGGGTTTGTACTCGTTGGAGTTTAGAAGGCTGAGGGGGGATCTTATAGAGACCAATAAGATAATGAAGGGGCTGGATAGGGTAGAAGTGGAGAGATTCTTTCCACTTAGAAAGGAAACCAGAATTAGAGGGCACAGCCTCAAAATAAAGGGGGGTCAGTTTAGGACAGAGTTGAGGGGGACCTTCTTCTCTCTGAGGGTGGTGAATCTCTGGAATTCTCTGCCCACTGAAGTGGTGGAGGCTACCTCGCTGAATATGTTTAAATCACGGATGGATGGATTCCAGATCGGTAAGGGAATTAGGGGTTATAGGGATCAGGCGGGTAAGTGGAACTGATCCACTTCAGATCAGCCATGATCTTGTTGAATGGCGGGGCAGGCTCGAGGGGCTAGATGGCCTACTCCTGCTCCTATTTCTTTCTTGTTTCCTCCCACAATCCAAAGATGTGCAGGTTGGATGGATTGGCCATGCTAAATTGCCCCTTAGTGTCCAAAGATGTGCAGGTTAGGTGGATTGGCCATGCTAAATTGCCCCTTAGTGTCCAAAGATGTGCAGGTTGGATGGATTGGCCATGCTAAATTGCCCCTTAGTGTCCAAAGATGTGCAGGTTAGGTGGCTTGGCCATGCTAAATTGCCCCTTAGTGTCCAAAGATGTGCAGGTTAGGTGGATTGGCCATGCTAAATTGCCCCTTAGTGTCCAAAGATGTGCAGGTTGGATGGATTGGCCATGCTAAATTGCCCCTTAGTGTCCAAAGATGTGCAGGTTGGATGGATTGGCCATGCTAAATCGCCTCTTTCACAGCTTGCCCACGAGGCGGGGGGGTGGGGGGAGTGGGGGGGTGGGGGGGGGGAGGGGAGTTGGAAGAGTAGACAAAGCGGCTCCACCAATCCTAGAAGTTGAAAGCACCGCCCGAGTTCCGAGAACCAAACAGAATCCTTGCCCTCGATGGGGTTTGATTGGGAAAATTCCTTTCCAAACTGAAGTAAAGTTTCTCGCCAACAACACGTCAGAGATTATGTTCAGAACTTCGCAGTTCCTGTCCTGGGAGTGTTTGATGGGGGACAGTGTAGAGGGAGCTTTACTCTGTATCTAACCCCGTGCTGTACCTGTCCTGGGAGTGTTTGATGGGGACAGTGCAGAGGGAGCTTTACTCTGTATCTAACCCCATGCTGTACCTGTCCTGGGAGTGTTTGATGGGGGACAGTGTAGAGGGAGCTTTACTCTGTATCTAACCCCATGCTGTACCTGTCCTGGGAGTGTTTGATGGGGACAGTGTGGAGGGAGCTTTACTCTGTATCTAACCCCGTGCTGTACCTGTCCTGGGAGTGTTTGATGGGGGACAGTGTAGAGGGAGCTTTACTCTGTATCTAACCCCGTGCTGTACCTGTCCTGGGAGTGTTTGATGGGGGACAGTGTAGAGGGAGCTTTACTCTGTATCTAACCCGGTGCTGTACCTGTCCTGGGAGTGTTTGATGGGGGACAGTGTAGAGGGAGCTTTACTCTGTATCTAACCCCGTGCTGTACCTGTCCTGGGAGTGTTTGATGGGGGACAGTGTAGAGGGAGCTTTACTCTGTATCTAACCCCGTGCTGTACCTGTCCTGGGAGTGTTTGATGGGGGACAGTGTAGAGGGAGCTTTACTCTGTATCTAACCCCGTGCTGTACCTGTCCTGGGAGTGTTTGATGGGGGACAGTGTGGAGGGAGCTTTACTCTGTATCTAACCCCGTGCTGTACCTGTCCTGGGAGTGTTTGATGGGGACAGTGTAGAGGGAGCTTTACTCTGTATCTAACCCCGTGCTGTACCTGTCCTGGGAGTGTTTGATGGGGACAGTGTAGAGGGAGCTTTACTCTGTATCTAACCCCGTGCTGTACCTGTCCTGGGAGTGTTTGATGGGGGACAGTGTAGAGGGAGCTTTACTCTGTATCTAACCCCGTGCTGTACCTGTCCTGGGAGTGTTTGATGGGGGACAGTGTGGAGGGAGCTTTACTCTGTATCTAACCCCGTGCTGTACCTGTCCTGGGAGTGTTTGATGGGGACAGTGTAGAGGGAGCTTTACTCTGTATCTAACCCCGTGCTGTACCTGTCCTGGGAGTGTTTGATGGGGACAGTGTAGAGGGAGCTTTACTCTGTATCTAACCCCGTGCTGTACATGTCCTGGGAGTGTTTGATGGGGACAGTGTAGAGGGAGCTTTACTCTGTATCTAACCCCGTGCTGTACCTGTCCTGGGAGTGTTTGATGGGGACAGTGTAGAGGGGGCTTTACTCTGTATCTAACCCCGTGCTGTACCTGTCCTGGGAGTGTTTGATGGGGACAGTGTAGAGGGGGCTTTACTCTGTATCTAACCCCGTGCTGTACCTGTCCTGGGAGTGTTTGATGGGGACAGTGTAGAGGGGGCTTTACTCTGTATCTAACCCCGTGCTGTACCTGTCCTGGGAGTGTTTGATGGGGACAGTGTAGAGGGAGCTTTACTCTGTATCTAACCCCGTCCTCTCCCTGTCCTGGGTGTGTTTGATGGGGACAGTGCAGAGGGAGCTTTACTCTGTATCTAACCCCGTGCTGTACCTGTCCTGGGAGTGTTTGATGGGGACAGTGTAGAGGGGGCTTTACTCTGTATCTAACCCCGTGCTGTCCCTGTCCTGGGAGTGTTTGATGGGGACAGTGCAGAGGGAGCTTTACTCTGTATCTAACCCCGTGCTGTACCTGTCCTGGGAGTGTTTGATGGGGACAGTGTAGAGGGAGCTTTACTCTGTATCTAACCCCGTGCTGTCCCTGTCCTGGGAGTGTTTGATGGGGACAGTGTAGATGGAGCTTTACTCTGTATCTAACCCTGTGCTGTACCTGTCCTGGGAGTGTTTGATGGGGGACAGTGTAGAGGGAGCTTTACTCTGTATCTAACCCCGTGCTGTACCTGTCCTGGGAGTGTTTGATGGGGGACAGTGTGGAGGGAGCTTTACTCTGTATCTAACCCCGTGCTGTACCTGTCCTGGGAGTGTTTGATGGGGGACAGTGTGGAGGGAGCTTTACTCTGTATCTAACCCCGTGCTGTACCTGTCCTGGGAGTGTTTGATGGGGACAGTGTAGAGGGAGCTTTACTCTGTATCTAACCCCGTGCTGTACCTGTCCTGGGAGTGTTTGATGGGGACAGTGTAGAGGGAGCTTTACTCTGTATCTAACCCCGTGCTGTACCTGTCCTGGGAGTGTTTGATGGGGGACAGTGTAGAGGGAGCTTTACTCTGTATCTAACCCCGTGCTGTACCTGTCCAGGGAGTGTTTGATGGGGGTCAGTGTGGAGGGAGCTTTACTCTGTATCTAACCCCGTGCTGTACCTGTCCTGGGAGTGTTTGATGGGGACAGTGTAGAGGGAGCTTTACTCTGTATCTAACCCCGTGCTGTACCTGTCCTGGGAGTGTTTGATGGGGACAGTGTAGAGGGAGCTTTACTCTGTATCTAACCCCGTGCTGTACCTGTCCTGGGAGTGTTTGATGGGGACAGTGTAGAGGGAGCTTTACTCTGTATCTAACCCCGTGCTGTACCTGTCCTGGGAGTGTTTGATGGGGACAGTGTAGAGGGGGCTTTACTCTGTATCTAACCCCGTGCTGTACCTGTCCTGGGAGTGTTTGATGGGGACAGTGTAGAGGGGGCTTTACTCTGTATCTAACCCCGTGCTGTACCTGTCCTGGGAGTGTTTGATGGGGACAGTGTAGAGGGGGCTTTACTCTGTATCTAACCCCGTGCTGTACCTGTCCTGGGAGTGTTTGATGGGGACAGTGCAGAGGGAGCTTTACTCTGTATCTAACCCCGTGCTGTACCTGTCCTGGGAGTGTTTGATGGGGACAGTGTAGAGGGAGCTTTACTCTGTATCTAACCCCGTGCTGTCCCTGTCCTGGGAGTGTTTGATGGGGACAGTGTAGATGGAGCTTTACTCTGTATCTAACCCTGTGCTGTACCTGTCCTGGGAGTGTTTGATGGGGACAGTGTAGATGGAGCTTTACTCTGTATCTAACCCCGTGCTGTACCTGTCCTGGGAGTGTTTGATGGGGACAGTGTAGAGAGAGCCTTACTCTGTATCTAACCCCGTGCTGTACCTGTCCTGGGAGTGTTTGATGGGGACAGTGTAGAGGGAGCTTTACTCTGTATCTAACCCCGTGCTGTACCTGTCCTGGGAGTGTTTGATGGGGACAGTGTCGAGGGAGCTTTACTCTGTATCTAACCCCGTGCTGTACCTGTCCTGGGAGTGTTTGATGGGGACAGTGTAGAGGGAGCTTTACTCTGTATCTAACCACGTGCTGTACCTGTCCTGGGAGTGTTTGATGGGGGACAGTGCAGAGGGAGCTTTACTCTGTATCTAACCCCGTGCTGTTCCTGTCCTGGGAGTGTTTGATGGGGGACAGTGTAGAGGGAGCTTTACTCTGTATCTAACCCTGTGCTGTACCTGTCCTGGGAGTGTTTGATGGGGACAGTGTAGAGGGAGCTTTACTCTGTATCTAACCCCGTGCTGTACCTGTCCTGGGAGTGTTTGATGGGGGACAGTGCAGAGGGAGCTTTACTCTGTATCTAACCCCGTGCTGTACCTGTCCTGGGAGTGTTTGATGGGGACAGTGTAGAGGGAGCATTACTCTGTATCTAACCCCGTGCTGTAACTGTCCTGGGAGTGTTTGATGGGGACAGTGTAGAGGGAGCTGTACTCTGTATCGAACCCCGTGCTGTACCAGTCCTGGGAGTGTTTGATGGGGGACAATGTAGAGGGAGCTTTACTCTGTATCTAACCCCGTGCTGTACCTGTCCTGGGAGTGTTTGATGGGGACAGTGCAGAGGGAGCTTTACTCTGTATCTAGCCCCGTGCTGTACCTGTCCTGGGAGTGTTTGATGGGGGCAGTGTAGAGGGAGCTTTACTCTGTATCTAACCCCGTGCTTTACCTGTCCTGGGAGTGTTTGATGGGGGACAGTGTAGAGGGAGCTTTACTCTGTATCTAACCCCGCGCTGTACCTGTCCAGGGAGTGTTTGATGGGGACAGTGTAGAGAGAGCTTTACTCTGTATCTAACCCCGTGCTGTACCTGTCCTGGGAGTGTTTGATGGGGGACAGTGTAGAGGGAGCTTTACTCTGTATCTAACCCCGTGCTGTACCTGTCCTGGGAGTGTTTGATGGGGACAGTGTAGAGGGAGATTTACTCTGTATCTAACCCCGTGCTGTACCTGTCCTGGGAGTGTTTGATGGGGGACAGTGTAGAGGGAGCTTTACTCTGTATCTAACCCCATGCTGTACCTGTCCTGGGAGTGTTTGATGGGGGACAGTGTAGAGGGAGCTTTACTCTGTATCTAACCCCGTGCTGTACCTGTCCTGGGAGTGTTTGATGGGGACAGTGTAGAGGGAGCTGTACTCTGTATCTAACCCCGTGCTGTACCTGTCCTGGGAGTGTTTGATGGGGATAGTGTAGAGGGAGCTTTACTCTGTATCTAACCCCGTGCTGTACCTGTCCTGGGAGTGTTTGATGGGGACAGTGTAGAGGGAGCTTTACTCTGGATCTAACCCCGTGCTGTACCTGTCCTGGGAGTGTTTGATGGGGACAGTGCAGAGGGAGCTTTACTCTGTATCTAACCCCGTGCTGTACCTGTCCGGGGAGTGTTTGATGGGGGCAGTGTAGAGGGAGCTTTACTCTGTATCTAACCCCGTGCTTTACCTGTCCTGGGAGTGTTTGATGGGGGACAGTGTAGAGGGAGCTTTACTCTGTATCTAACCCCGTGCTGTACCTGTCCTGGGAGTGTTTGATGGGGACAGTGTAGAGAGAGCTTTACTCTGTATCTAACTCCGTGCTGTACCTGTCCTGGGAGTGTTTGATGGGGGACAGTGTAGAGGGAGCTTTACTCTGTATCTAACCCCGTGCTGTACCTGTCCTGGGAGTGTTTGATGGGGACAGTGTAGAGGGAGATTTACTCTGTATCTAACCCCGTGCTGTACCTGTCCTGGGAGTGTTTGATGGGGGACAGTGTAGAGGGAGCTTTACTCTGTATCTAACCCCGTGCTGTACCTGTCCTGGGAGTGTTTGATGGGGGACAGTGCAGAGGGAGATTTACTCTGTATTTAACCCCGTGCTGTACCTGTCCTGGGAGTGTTTGATGGCGGACAGTGTAGAGGGAGCTTTACTCTGTATTTAACCCCGTGCTGTACCTGTCCTGGGAGTGTTTGATGGGGGACAGTGGAGAGGGAGCTTTACTCTGTATCTAACCCCGTGCTGTACCTGTCCTGGGAGTGTATGATGGAGACAGTGTAGAGGGAGCTTTACTCTGTATCTAACCCCGTGCTGTAACTGTCCTGGGAGTGTTTGATGGGGACAGTGTAGAGGGAGCTTTACTCTGTATCTAACCCCGTGCTGTACCTGTCCTGGGAGTGTTTGATGGGGGACAGTGTAGAGGGAGCTTTACTCTGTATTTAACCCCGTGCTGTACCTGTCCTGGGAGTGTTTGATGGGGGACAGTGTAGAGGGAGCTTTACTCTGTATCTAACCCCGTGCTGTACCTGTCCTGGGAGTGTTTGATGGGGACAGTGTAGTGAGCTTTACTCTGTATCTAGCCCCGTGCTGTACCTGTCCTGGGAGTGTATGATGGGGACAGTGTAGAGGGAGCTTTACTCTGTATCTAACCCCGTGCTGTACCTGTCCTGGGAGTGTTTGATGGGGGACAGTGTAGAGGGAGCTTTACTCTGTATCTAACCCCGTGCTGTACCTGTCCTGGGAGTGTTTGATGGGGGACAGTGTAGAGGGAGCTTTACTCTGTATCTAACCCCGTGCTGTACCTGTCCTGGGAGTGTTTGATGGGGGACAGTGTAGAGGGAGCTTTACTCTGTATCTGACCCCGTGCTGTACCTGTCCTGGGAGTGTTTGATGGGGGACAGTGAAGAGGGAGCTTTACTCTGTATCTCACCCCGTGCTGTACCTGTCCTGGGAGTGTTTGATGGGGGACAGTGTAGAGGGAGCTTTACTCTGTATCTAACCCCGTGCTGTACCTGTCCTGGGAGTGTTTGATGGGGACAGTGTAGAGGGAGCTGTACTCTGTATCTAACCCCGTGCTGTACCTGTCCTGGGAGTGTTTGATGGGGATAGTGTAGAGGGAGCTTTACTCTGTATCTAACCCCGTGCTGTACCTGTCCTGGGAGTGTTTGATGGGGACAGTGTAGAGGGAGCTTTACTCTGGATCTAACCCCGTGCTGTACCTGTCCTGGGAGTGTTTGATGGGGACAGTGCAGAGGGAGCTTTACTCTGTATCTAACCCCGTGCTGTACCTGTCCTGGGAGTGTTTGATGGGGGCAGTGTAGAGGGAGCTTTACTCTGTATCTAACCCCGTGCTTTACCTGTCCTGGGAGTGTTTGATGGGGGACAGTGTCGAGGGAGCTTTACTCTGTATCTAACCCCGTGCTGTACCTGTCCTGGGAGTGTTTGATGGGGACAGTGTAGAGAGAGCTTTACTCTGTATCTAACTCCGTGCTGTACCTGTCCTGGGAGTGTTTGATGGGGGACAGTGTAGAGGGAGCTTTACTCTGTATCTAACCCCGTGCTGTACCTGTCCTGGGAGTGTTTGATGGGGACAGTGTAGAGGGAGATTTACTCTGTATCTAACCCCGTGCTGTACCTGTCCTGGGAGTGTTTGATGGGGGACAGTGTAGAGGGAGCTTTACTCTGTATCTAACCCCGTGCTGTACCTGTCCTGGGAGTGTTTGATGGGGGACAGTGCAGAGGGAGATTTACTCTGTATTTAACCCCGTGCTGTACCTGTCCTGGGAGTGTTTGATGGCGGACAGTGTAGAGGGAGCTTTACTCTGTATTTAACCCCGTGCTGTACCTGTCCTGGGAGTGTTTGATGGGGGACAGTGTAGAGGGAGCTTTACTCTGTATCGAACCCCGTGCTGTACCTGTCCTGGGAGTGTATGATGGAGACAGTGTAGAGGGAGCTTTACTCTGTATCTAACCCCGTGCTGTACCTGTCCTGGGAGTGTTTGATGGGGGACAGTGTAGAGGGAGCTTTACTCTGTATCTAACCCCGTGCTGTACCTGTCCTGGGAGTGTTTGATGGGGACAGTGTAGAGGGAGCTTTACTCTGTATCTAACCCCGTGCTGTACCTGTCCTGGGAGTGTTTGATGGGGGACAGTGTAGAGGGAGCTTTACTCTGTATTTAACCCCGTGCTGTACCTGTCCTGGGAGTGTTTGATGGGGGACAGTGTAGAGGGAGCTTTACTCTGTATCTAACCCCGTGCTGTACCTGTCCTGGGAGTGTTTGATGGGGGACAGTGTAGAGGGAGCTTTACTCTGTATCTAACCCCGTGCTGTACCTGTCCCGGGAGTGTTTGATGGGGGACAGTGTAGAGAGAGCTTTACTCTGTATCTAACCCCGTGCTGTACCTGTCCTGGGAGTGTTTGATGGGGACAGTGTAGAGGGAGATTTACTCTGTATCTAACCCCGTGCTGTACCTGTCCCGGGAGTGTTTGATGGGGGACAGTGTAGAGGGAGCTTTACTCTGTATCTAACCCCGTGCTGTACCTGTCCTGGGAGTGTTTGATGGGGACAGTGTAGAGGGAGCTTTACTCTGTATCTAACCCCGTGCTGTACCTGTCCTGGGAGTGTTTGATGGGGACAGTGTAGAGGGAGCTTTACTCTGTATCTAACCCCGTGCTGTACCTGTCCTGGGAGTGTTTGATGGGGACAGTGTAGAGGGAGATTTACTCTGTATCTAACCCCGTGCTGTACCTGTCCTGGGAGTGTTTGATGGGGACAGTGTAGTGAGCTTTACTCTGTATCTAACCCCGTGCTGTACCTGTCCTGGGAGTGTATGATGGGGACAGTGTAGAGGGAGCTTTACTCTGTATCTAACCCCGTGCTGTACCTGTCCTGGGAGTGTTTGATGGGGGACAGTGTAGAGGGAGCTTTACTCTGTATCTAACCCCGTGCTGTACCTGTCCTGGGAGTGTTTGATGGGGGACAGTGTAGAGGGAGCTTTACTCTGTATCTAACCCCGTGCTGTACCTGTCCTGGGAGTGTTTGATGGGGGACAGTGTAGAGGGAGCTTTACTCTGTATCTAACCCCGTGCTGTACCTGTCCTGGGAGTGTTTGATGGGGGACAGTGTAGAGGGAGCTTTACTCTGTATCTAACCCCGTGCTGTACCTGTCCCGGGAGTGTTTGATGGGGGACAGTGTAGAGAGAGCTTTACTCTGTATCTAACCCCGTGCTGTACCTGTCCTGGGAGTGTTTGATGGGGACAGTGTAGAGGGAGATTTACTCTGTATCTAACCCCGTGCTGTACCTGTCCCGGGAGTGTTTGATGGGGGACAGTGTAGAGGGAGCTTTACTCTGTATCTAACCCCGTGCTGTACCTGTCCTGGGAGTGTTTGATGGGGACAGTGTAGAGGGAGCTTTACTCTGTATCTAACCCCGTGCTGTACCTGTCCTGGGAGTGTTTGATGGGGACAGTGTAGAGGGAGCTTTACTCTGTATCTAACCCCGTGCTGTACCTGTCCTGGGAGTGTTTGATGGGGACAGTGTAGAGGGAGATTTACTCTGTATCTAACCCCGTGCTGTACCTGTCCTGGGAGTGTTTGATGGGGGACAGTGTAGAGGGAGCTTTACTCTGTATCTAACCCCGTGCTGTACCTGTCCTGGGAGTGTTTGATGGGGACAGTGGAGAGGGAGCTTTACTCTGTATCTAACCCCGTGCTGTACCTGTCCTGGGAGTGTTTGATGGGGACAGTGTAGAGGGAGCTTTACTCTGTATCTAACCCCGTGCTGTACCTGTCCTGGGAGTGTTTGATGGGGACAGTGTAGAGGGAGCTTTACTCTGTATCAAACCCCGTGCTGTACCTCTCCTGGGAGTGTTTGATGGGGACAGTGTGGAGGGAGCTTTACTCTGTATCTAACCCCGTGCTGTACCTGTCCTGGGAGTGTTTGATGGGGACAGTGTAGAGGGAGATTTACTCTGTATCTAACCCCGTGCTGTACCTGTCCTGGGAGTGTTTGATGGGGGACAGTGTAGAGGGAGCTTTACTCTGTATCTAACCCCGTGCTGTACCTGTCCTGGGAGTGTTTGATGGGGACAGTGGAGAGGGAGCTTTACTCTGTATCTAACCCCGTGCTGTACCTGTCCTGGGAGTGTTTGATGGGGACAGTGTAGAGGGAGCTTTACTCTGTATCTAACCCCGTGCTGTACCTGTCCTGGGAGTGTTTGATGGGGACAGTGTAGAGGGAGCTTTACTCTGTATCTAACCCCGTGCTGTACCTGTCCTGGGAGTGTTTGATGGGGACAGTGTTGAGGGAGCTTTACTCTGTATCTCACCCCGTGCTGTACCTGTCCTGGGAGTGTTTGATGGGGACAGTGTAGAGGGAGCTTTACTCTGTATCTAACCCCGTGCTGTACCTGTCCTGGGAGTGTTAGATGGGGACAGTGTAGAGGGAGCTTTACTCTGTATCTCACCCCGTGCTGCACCTGTCCTGGGAGTGTTTGATGGGGGCAGTGTAGAGGGAGCTTTACTCTGTATCTAACCCCGTGCTGTACCTGTCTGGGTGTTTGATGGGGACAGTGTAGAGGGAGCTTTACTCTGTATCTAACCCCGTGCTGTACCTGTCCTGGGAGTGTTTGATGGGGGACAGTGTAGAGGGAGCTTTACTCTGTATCTAACCCCGTGCTGTACCTGTCCTGGGAGTGTTTGATGGGGACAGTGTAGAGGGAGCTTTACTCTGTATCTAACCCCGTGCTGTACCTGCCCTGGGAGTGTTTGATGGGGACAGTGTAGAGGGAGCTTTACTCTGTATCTAACCCCGTGCTGTACCTGTCCTGGGAGTGTTTGATGGGGACAGGGTAGAGGGAGCTTTACTCTGTATCTAACCCCGTGCTGTACCTGTCCTGGGAGTGTTTGATGGGGACAGTGTAGAGGGAGCTTTACTCTGTATCTAACCACGTGCTGTACCTGTCCTGGGAGTGTTTGATGGGGACAGTGTAGAGGGAGCTTTCCTCTGTATCTAACCACGTGCTGTACCTGTCCTGGGACTGTTTGATGGGGACAGTGTAGAGGGAGCTTTTCTCTGTATCTAACCACGTGCTGTACCTGTCCTGGGAGTGTTTGATGGGGACAGTGTAGAGGGAGCTTTACTCTGTATCTAACCCCGTGCTGTACCTGTCCTGGGAGTGTATGATGGGGACAGTGTAGAGGGAGCTTTACTCTGTATCTAACCCCGTGCTGTACCTGTCCTGGGAGTGTTTGATGGGGGACAGTGTGGAGGGAGCTTTTCTCTGTATCTAACCCCGTGCTGTACCTGTCCTGGGAGTGTTTGATGGGGACAGTGTAGAGGGAGCTTTACTCTGTATCTAACCCCGTGCTGTACCTGTCCTGGGAGTGTTTGATGGGGACAGTGTAGAGGGAGCTTTACTCTGTATCTAACCCCGTGCTGTACCTGTCCTGGGAGTGTTTGATGGGGGACAGTGTAGAGGGAGCTTTACTCTGTATCTAACCCCGTGCTGTACCTGTCCTGGGAGTGTTTGATGTGGGACAGTGTAGAGGGAGCTTTACTCTGTATCTAACCCCGTGCTGTATCTGTCCTGGGAGTGTTTGATGTGGGACAGTGTAGAGGGAGCTTTACTCTGTATCTAACGCCGTGCTGTACCTGTCCTGGGAGTGTTTGATGGGGGACAGTGTAGATGGAGCTTTACTCTGTATCTAACCCCGTGCTGTACCTGTCCTGGGAGTGTTTGATGGGGGACAGTGTAGAGGGAGCTTTACTCTGTATCTAACCCCGTGCTGTACCTGTCCTGGGAGTGTTTGATGGGGGACAGTGCAGAGGGAGATTTACTCTGTATTTAACCCCGTGCTGTACCTGTCCTGGGAGTGTTTGATGGCGGACAGTGTAGAGGGAGCTTTACTCTGTATTTAACCCCGTGCTGTACCTGTCCTGGGAGTGTTTGATGGGGGACAGTGTAGAGGGAGCTTTACTCTGTATCGAACCCCGTGCTGTACCTGTCCTGGGAGTGTATGATGGAGACAGTGTAGAGGGAGCTTTACTCTGTATCTAACCCCGTGCTGTACCTGTCCTGGGAGTGTTTGATGGGGACAGTGTAGAGGGAGCTTTACTCTGTATCTAACCCCGTGCTGTACCTGTCCTGGGAGTGTTTGATGGGGGACAGTGTAGAGGGAGCTTTACTCTGTATTTAACCCCGTGCTGTACCTGTCCTGGGAGTGTTTGATGGGGGACAGTGTAGAGGGAGCTTTACTCTGTATCTAACCCCGTGCTGTACCTGTCCTGGGAGTGTTTGATGGGGGACAGTGTAGAGGGAGCTTTACTCTGTATCTAACCCCGTGCTGTACCTGTCCCGGGAGTGTTTGATGGGGGACAGTGTAGAGAGAGCTTTACTCTGTATCTAACCCCGTGCTGTACCTGTCCTGGGAGTGTTTGATGGGGACAGTGTAGAGGGAGATTTACTCTGTATCTAACCCCGTGCTGTACCTGTCCCGGGAGTGTTTGATGGGGGACAGTGTAGAGGGAGCTTTACTCTGTATCTAACCCCGTGCTGTACCTGTCCTGGGAGTGTTTGATGGGGACAGTGTAGAGGGAGCTTTACTCTGTATCTAACCCCGTGCTGTACCTGTCCTGGGAGTGTTTGATGGGGACAGTGTAGAGGGAGCTTTACTCTGTATCTAACCCCGTGCTGTACCTGTCCTGGGAGTGTTTGATGGGGACAGTGTAGAGGGAGATTTACTCTGTATCTAACCCCGTGCTGTACCTGTCCTGGGAGTGTTTGATGGGGACAGTGTAGTGAGCTTTACTCTGTATCTAACCCCGTGCTGTACCTGTCCTGGGAGTGTATGATGGGGACAGTGTAGAGGGAGCTTTACTCTGTATCTAACCCCGTGCTGTACCTGTCCTGGGAGTGTTTGATGGGGGACAGTGTAGAGGGAGCTTTACTCTGTATCTAACCCCGTGCTGTACCTGTCCTGGGAGTGTTTGATGGGGGACAGTGTAGAGGGAGCTTTACTCTGTATCTAACCCCGTGCTGTACCTGTCCTGGGAGTGTTTGATGGGGGACAGTGTAGAGGGAGCTTTACTCTGTATCTAACCCCGTGCTGTACCTGTCCTGGGAGTGTTTGATGGGGGACAGTGTAGAGGGAGCTTTACTCTGTATCTAACCCCGTGCTGTACCTGTCCCGGGAGTGTTTGATGGGGGACAGTGTAGAGAGAGCTTTACTCTGTATCTAACCCCGTGCTGTACCTGTCCTGCGAGTGTTTGATGGGGACAGTGTAGAGGGAGATTTACTCTGTATCTAACCCCGTGCTGTACCTGTCCCGGGAGTGTTTGATGGGGGACAGTGTAGAGGGAGCTTTACTCTGTATCTAACCCCGTGCTGTACCTGTCCTGGGAGTGTTTGATGGGGACAGTGTAGAGGGAGCTTTACTCTGTATCTAACCCCGTGCTGTACCTGTCCTGGGAGTGTTTGATGGGGACAGTGTAGAGGGAGCTTTACTCTGTATCTAACCCCGTGCTGTACCTGTCCTGGGAGTGTTTGATGGGGACAGTGTAGAGGGAGATTTACTCTGTATCTAACCCCGTGCTGTACCTGTCCTGGGAGTGTTTGATGGGGGACAGTGTAGAGGGAGCTTTACTCTGTATCTAACCCCGTGCTGTACCTGTCCTGGGAGTGTTTGATGGGGACAGTGGAGAGGGAGCTTTACTCTGTATCTAACCCCGTGCTGTACCTGTCCTGGGAGTGTTTGATGGGGACAGTGTAGAGGGAGCTTTACTCTGTATCTAACCCCGTGCTGTACCTGTCCTGGGAGTGTTTGATGGGGACAGTGTAGAGGGAGCTTTACTCTGTATCTAACCCCGTGCTGTACCTGTCCTGGGAGTGTTTGATGGGGACAGTGTGGAGGGAGCTTTACTCTGTATCTAACCCCGTGCTGTACCTGTCCTGGGAGTGTTTGATGGGGACAGTGTAGAGGGAGATTTACTCTGTATCTAACCCCGTGCTGTACCTGTCCTGGGAGTGTTTGATGGGGGACAGTGTAGAGGGAGCTTTACTCTGTATCTAACCCCGTGCTGTACCTGTCCTGGGAGTGTTTGATGGGGACAGTGGAGAGGGAGCTTTACTCTGTATCTAACCCCGTGCTGTACCTGTCCTGGGAGTGTTTGATGGGGACAGTGTAGAGGGAGCTTTACTCTGTATCTAACCCCGTGCTGTACCTGTCCTGGGAGTGTTTGATGGGGACAGTGTAGAGGGAGCTTTACTCTGTATCTAACCCCGTGCTGTACCTGTCCTGGGAGTGTTTGATGGGGACAGTGTTGAGGGAGCTTTACTCTGTATCTCACCCCGTGCTGTACCTGTCCTGGGAGTGTTTGATGGGGACAGTGTAGAGGGAGCTTTACTCTGTATCTAACCCCGTGCTGTACCTGTCCTGGGAGTGTGAGATGGGGACAGTGTAGAGGGAGCTTTACTCTGTATCTCACCCCGTGCTGCACCTGTCCTGGGAGTGTTTGATGGGGGCAGTGTAGAGGGAGCTTTACTCTGTATCTAACCCCGTGCTGTACCTGTCTGGGTGTTTGATGGGGACAGTGTAGAGGGAGCTTTACTCTGTATCTAACCCCGTGCTGTACCTGTCCTGGGAGTGTTTGATGGGGGACAGTGTAGAGGGAGCTTTACTCTGTATCTAACCCCGTGCTGTACCTGTCCTGGGAGTGTTTGATGGGGACAGTGTAGAGGGAGCTTTACTCTGTATCTAACCCCGTGCTGTACCTGCCCTGGGAGTGTTTGATGGGGACAGTGTAGAGGGAGCTTTACTCTGTATCTAACCCCGTGCTGTACCTGTCCTGGGAGTGTTTGATGGGGACAGGGTAGAGGGAGCTTTACTCTGTATCTAACCCCGTGCTGTACCTGTCCTGGGAGTGTTTGATGGGGACAGTGTAGAGGGAGCTTTACTCTGTATCTAACCACGTGCTGTACCTGTCCTGGGAGTGTTTGATGGGGACAGTGTAGAGGGAGCTTTCCTCTGTATCTAACCACGTGCTGTACCTGTCCTGGGACTGTTTGATGGGGACAGTGTAGAGGGAGCTTTTCTCTGTATCTAACCACGTGCTGTACCTGTCCTGGGAGTGTTTGATGGGGACAGTGTAGAGGGAGCTTTACTCTGTATCTAACCCCGTGCTGTACCTGTCCTGGGAGTGTATGATGGGGACAGTGTAGAGGGAGCTTTACTCTGTATCTAACCCCGTGCTGTACCTGTCCTGGGAGTGTTTGATGGGGGACAGTGTGGAGGGAGCTTTTCTCTGTATCTAACCCCGTGCTGTACCTGTCCTGGGAGTGTTTGATGGGGACAGTGTAGAGGGAGCTTTACTCTGTATCTAACCCCGTGCTGTACCTGTCCTGGGAGTGTTTGATGGGGACAGTGTAGAGGGAGCTTTACTCTGTATCTAACCCCGTGCTGTACCTGTCCTGGGAGTGTTTGATGGGGGACAGTGTCGAGGGAGCTTTACTCTGTATCTAACCCCGTGCTGTACCTGTCCTGGGAGTGTTTGATGTGGGACAGTGTAGAGGGAGCTTTACTCTGTATCTAACCCCGTGCTGTACCTGTCCTGGGAGTGTTTGATGTGGGACAGTGTAGAGGGAGCTTTACTCTGTATCTAACGCCGTGCTGTACCTGTCCTGGGAGTGTTTGATGGGGGACAGTGTAGATGGAGCTTTACTCTGTATCTAACCCCGTGCTGTACCTGTCCTGGGAGTGTTTGATGGGGACAGTGTAGAGGGAGCTTTACTCTGTATCTAATACCGTGCTGTACCTGTCCTGGGAGTGTTTGATGGGGACAGTGTAGAGGGAGCTTTACTCTGTATCTAACCCCGTGCTGTACCTGTCCTGGGAGTGTTTGATGGGGACAGTGTAGAGGGAGATTTACTCTGTATCTAACCCCGTGCTGTACCTGTCCTGGGAGTGTTTGATGGGGGACAGTGTAGAGGGAGCTTTACTCTGTATCTAACCCCGTGCTGTACCTGTCCTGGGAGTGTTTGATGGGGACAGTGGAGAGGGAGCTTTACTCTGTATCTAACCCCGTGCTGTACCTGTCCTGGGAGTGTTTGATGGGGACAGTGTAGAGGGAGCTTTACTCTGTATCTAACCCCGTGCTGTACCTGTCCTGGGAGTGTTTGATGGGGACAGTGTAGAGGGAGCTTTACTCTGTATCTAACCCCGTGCTGTACCTGTCCTGGGAGTGTTTGATGGGGACAGTGTGGAGGGAGCTTTACTCTGTATCTAACCCCGTGCTGTACCTGTCCTGGGAGTGTTTGATGGGGACAGTGTAGAGGGAGATTTACTCTGTATCTAACCCCGTGCTGTACCTGTCCTGGGAGTGTTTGATGGGGGACAGTGTAGAGGGAGCTTTACTCTGTATCTAACCCCGTGCTGTACCTGTCCTGGGAGTGTTTGATGGGGACAGTGGAGAGGGAGCTTTACTCTGTATCTAACCCCGTGCTGTACCTGTCCTGGGAGTGTTTGATGGGGACAGTGTAGAGGGAGCTTTACTCTGTATCTAACCCCGTGCTGTACCTGTCCTGGGAGTGTTTGATGGGGACAGTGTAGAGGGAGCTTTACTCTGTATCTAACCCCGTGCTGTACCTGTCCTGGGAGTGTTTGATGGGGACAGTGTTGAGGGAGCTTTACTCTGTATCTCACCCCGTGCTGTACCTGTCCTGGGAGTGTTTGATGGGGACAGTGTAGAGGGAGCTTTACTCTGTATCTAACCCCGTGCTGTACCTGTCCTGGGAGTGTTAGATGGGGACAGTGTAGAGGGAGCTTTACTCTGTATCTCACCCCGTGCTGCACCTGTCCTGGGAGTGTTTGATGGGGGCAGTGTAGAGGGAGCTTTACTCTGTATCTAACCCCGTGCTGTACCTGTCTGGGTGTTTGATGGGGACAGTGTAGAGGGAGCTTTACTCTGTATCTAACCCCGTGCTGTACCTGTCCTGGGAGTGTTTGATGGGGGACAGTGTAGAGGGAGCTTTACTCTGTATCTAACCCCGTGCTGTACCTGTCCTGGGAGTGTTTGATGGGGACAGTGTAGAGGGAGCTTTACTCTGTATCTAACCCCGTGCTGTACCTGCCCTGGGAGTGTTTGATGGGGACAGTGTAGAGGGAGCTTTACTCTGTATCTAACCCCGTGCTGTACCTGTCCTGGGAGTGTTTGATGGGGACAGGGTAGAGGGAGCTTTACTCTGTATCTAACCCCGTGCTGTACCTGTCCTGGGAGTGTTTGATGGGGACAGTGTAGAGGGAGCTTTACTCTGTATCTAACCACGTGCTGTACCTGTCCTGGGAGTGTTTGATGGGGACAGTGTAGAGGGAGCTTTCCTCTGTATCTAACCACGTGCTGTACCTGTCCTGGGACTGTTTGATGGGGACAGTGTAGAGGGAGCTTTTCTCTGTATCTAACCACGTGCTGTACCTGTCCTGGGAGTGTTTGATGGGGACAGTGTAGAGGGAGCTTTACTCTGTATCTAACCCCGTGCTGTACCTGTCCTGGGAGTGTATGATGGGGACAGTGTAGAGGGAGCTTTACTCTGTATCTAACCCCGTGCTGTACCTGTCCTGGGAGTGTTTGATGGGGGACAGTGTGGAGGGAGCTTTTCTCTGTATCTAACCCCGTGCTGTACCTGTCCTGGGAGTGTTTGATGGGGACAGTGTAGAGGGAGCTTTACTCTGTATCTAACCCCGTGCTGTACCTGTCCTGGGAGTGTTTGATGGGGACAGTGTAGAGGGAGCTTTACTCTGTATCTAACCCCGTGCTGTACCTGTCCTGGGAGTGTTTGATGGGGGACAGTGTAGAGGGAGCTTTACTCTGTATCTAACCCCGTGCTGTACCTGTCCTGGGAGTGTTTGATGTGGGACAGTGTAGAGGGAGCTTTACTCTGTATCTAACCCCGTGCTGTACCTGTCCTGGGAGTGTTTGATGTGGGACAGTGTAGAGGGAGCTTTACTCTGTATCTAACGCCGTGCTGTACCTGTCCTGGGAGTGTTTGATGGGGGACAGTGTAGATGGAGCTTTACTCTGTATCTAACCCCGTGCTGTACCTGTCCTGGGAGTGTTTGATGGGGACAGTGTAGAGGGAGCTTTACTCTGTATCTAACCCCGTGCTGTACCTGTCCTGGGAGTGTTTGATGGGGACAGTGTAGAGGGAGCTTTACTCTGTATCTAACCCCGTGCTGTACCTGTCCTGGGAGTGTTTGATGGGGACAGTGTAGAGGGACATTTACTCTGTATCTAACCCCGTGCTGTACCTGTCCTGGGAGTGTTTGATGGGGGACAGTGTAGAGGGAGCTTTACTCTGTATCTAACCCCGTGCTGTACCTGTCCTGGGAGTGTTTGATGGGGACAGTGGAGAGGGAGCTTTACTCTGTATCTAACCCCGTGCTGTACCTGTCCTGGGAGTGTTTGATGGGGACAGTGTAGAGGGAGCTTTACTCTGTATCTAACCCCGTGCTGTACCTGTCCTGGGAGTGTTTGATGGGGACAGTGTAGAGGGAGCTTTACTCTGTATCTAACCCCGTGCTGTACCTGTCCTGGGAGTGTTTGATGGGGACAGTGTGGAGGGAGCTTTACTCTGTATCTAACCCCGTGCTGTACCTGTCCTGGGAGTGTTTGATGGGGACAGTGTAGAGGGAGATTTACTCTGTATCTAACCCCGTGCTGTACCTGTCCTGGGAGTGTTTGATGGGGGACAGTGTAGAGGGAGCTTTACTCTGTATCTAACCCCGTGCTGTACCTGTCCTGGGAGTGTTTGATGGGGACAGTGGAGAGGGAGCTTTACTCTGTATCTAACCCCGTGCTGTACCTGTCCTGGGAGTGTTTGATGGGGACAGTGTAGAGGGAGCTTTACTCTGTATCTAACCCCGTGCTGTACCTGTCCTGGGAGTGTTTGATGGGGACAGTGTAGAGGGAGCTTTACTCTGTATCTAACCCCGTGCTGTACCTGTCCTGGGAGTGTTTGATGGGGACAGTGTTGAGGGAGCTTTACTCTGTATCTCACCCCGTGCTGTACCTGTCCTGGGAGTGTTTGATGGGGACAGTGTAGAGGGAGCTTTACTCTGTATCTAACCCCGTGCTGTACCTGTCCTGGGAGTGTTAGATGGGGACAGTGTAGAGGGAGCTTTACTCTGTATCTCACCCCGTGCTGCACCTGTCCTGGGAGTGTTTGATGGGGGCAGTGTAGAGGGAGCTTTACTCTGTATCTAACCCCGTGCTGTACCTGTCTGGGTGTTTGATGGGGACAGTGTAGAGGGAGCTTTACTCTGTATCTAACCCCGTGCTGTACCTGTCCTGGGAGTGTTTGATGGGGGACAGTGTAGAGGGAGCTTTACTCTGTATCTAACCCCGTGCTGTACCTGTCCTGGGAGTGTTTGATGGGGACAGTGTAGAGGGAGCTTTACTCTGTATCTAACCCCGTGCTGTACCTGCCCTGGGAGTGTTTGATGGGGACAGTGTAGAGGGAGCTTTACTCTGTATCTAACCCCGTGCTGTACCTGTCCTGGGAGTGTTTGATGGGGACAGGGTAGAGGGAGCTTTACTCTGTATCTAACCCCGTGCTGTACCTGTCCTGGGAGTGTTTGATGGGGACAGTGTAGAGGGAGCTTTACTCTGTATCTAACCACGTGCTGTACCTGTCCTGGGAGTGTTTGATGGGGACAGTGTAGAGGGAGCTTTCCTCTGTATCTAACCACGTGCTGTACCTGTCCTGGGACTGTTTGATGGGGACAGTGTAGAGGGAGCTTTTCTCTGTATCTAACCACGTGCTGTACCTGTCCTGGGAGTGTTTGATGGGGACAGTGTAGAGGGAGCTTTACTCTGTATCTAACCCCGTGCTGTACCTGTCCTGGGAGTGTATGATGGGGACAGTGTAGAGGGAGCTTTACTCTGTATCTAACCCCGTGCTGTACCTGTCCTGGGAGTGTTTGATGGGGGACAGTGTGGAGGGAGCTTTTCTCTGTATCTAACCCCGTGCTGTACCTGTCCTGGGAGTGTTTGATGGGGACAGTGTAGAGGGAGCTTTACTCTGTATCTAACCCCGTGCTGTACCTGTCCTGGGAGTGTTTGATGGGGACAGTGTAGAGGGAGCTTTACTCTGTATCTAACCCCGTGCTGTACCTGTCCTGGGAGTGTTTGATGGGGAACAGTGTAGAGGGAGCTTTACTCTGTATCTAACCCCGTGCTGTACCTGTCCTGGGAGTGTTTGATGTGGGACAGTGTAGAGGGAGCTTTACTCTGTATCTAACCCCGTGCTGTACCTGTCCTGGGAGTGTTTGATGTGGGACAGTGTAGAGGGAGCTTTACTCTGTATCTAACGCCGTGCTGTACCTGTCCTGGGAGTGTTTGATGGGGGACAGTGTAGATGGAGCTTTACTCTGTATCTAACCCCGTGCTGTACCTGTCCTGGGAGTGTTTGATGGGGACAGTGTACATAGAACATAGAACATTACAGCGCAGAACAGGCCCTTCGGCCCACGATGTTGCACCGACCAGTTAAAAAAAAAAAAAACTGTGACCCTCCAACCTAAACCAATTTCTTTTCGTCCATGAACCTATCTACGGATCTCTTAAACGCCCCCAAACTAGGCGCATTTACTACTGATGCTGGCAGGGCATTCCAATCCCTCACCACCCTCTGGGTAAAGAACCTACCCCTGACATCGGTTCTATAACTACCCCCCCTCAATTTAAAGCCATGCCCCCTCGTGCTGGATTTCTCCATCAGAGGAAAAAGGCTATCACTATCCACCCTATCTAAACCTCTAATCATCTTATATGTTTCAATAAGATCCCCTCTTAGCCGCCGCCTTTCCAGCGAAAACAATCCCAAATCCCTCAGCCTCTCCTCATAGGATCTCCCCTCCATACCAGGCAACATCCTGGTAAACCTCCTCTGCACCCTCTCCAAAGCCTCCACATCCTTCCTGTAATGTGGGGACCAGAACTGCACACAGTACTCCAAGTGCGGCCGCACCAGAGTTGTGTACAGTTGCAACATAACGCTACGACTCCTAAATTCAATCCCCCTACCAATAAACGCCAAGACACCATATGCCTTCTTAACAACCTTATCTACTTGATTCCCAACTTTCAGGGATCTATGCACACATACACCTAGATCCCTCTGCTCCTCCACACTATTCAAAGTCCTCCCGTTAGCCCTATACTCAACACATCTGTTATTCCTACCAAAGTGAATTACCTCACACTTCTCCGCATTAAACTCCATCCGCCACCTCTCGGCCCAACTTTGCAACCTGTCTAAGTCTTCCTGCAAACTACGACACCCTTCCTCACTGTCTACCACACCACCGACTTTGGTGTCATCAGCAAATTTGCTAATCCACCCAACTATACCCTCATCCAGATCATTAATAAATATTACAAACAGCAGTGGCCCCAAAACAGATCCCTGAGGTACACCACTTGTAACCGCACTCCATGATGAATATTTACTATCAACCACCACCCTCTGTTTCCTATCCGCTAGCCAATTCCTGATCCAATTTCCTAGATCACCCCCAATCCCATACATCTGCATTTTCTGCAGAAGCCTACCATGGTGAACCTTATCAAACGCCTTACTAAAATCCATATATACCACGTCCACTGCCTTGCCCCCATCCACCTCCTTGGTCACTTTCTCAAAAAACTCAATAAGGTTAGTAAGGCACGACCTACCTGCCACAAAACCATGCTGACTATCACCTATCAATTCATTACTCTCCAAATAACTATAAATCCTATCCCTTATAATTTTTTCCAACATCTTGCCGACAACAGAAGTGAGACTCACCGGTCTATAATTCCCGGGGAAGTCTCTGTTCCCCTTCTTAAACAATGGGACAACATTCGCTAACCTCCAATCTTCTGGTACTATACCAGAGGCCAACGACGACCTGAAGATCAGAGCCAGAGGCTCTGCAATCACTTCTCTTGCCTCCCAGAGAATCCTTGGATAAATCCCATCCGGACCAGGGGATTTATCTATTTTCAGACCCTCCAGAATATCCTGCACATCCTCCTTATCAACTGTAATACTGTCTATTCTACTCCCCTGCAACCCAGTGTCCTCCTCAGCTATATTCATGTCCCCTTGCGTGAACACCGAAGAGAAATATTGGTTCAATGCTTCACCAATCTCCTCCGGTTCCACACATAACTTCCCTCTGCCATCTATAACTGGCCCTAAACTTGCCCTAACCAACCTTCTGTTCTTGACATACCTATAGAACGCCTTAGGATTCTCTTTAACCCTATCCGCCAAAGTCTTCTCATGTCCCCTTTTAGCCCTTCTAAGCTCGCTCTTCAACTCCCTCTTAGCCAATCTAAAGCTTTCTAGTGCACTACCCGAGTGCTCACGTCTCATCCGAACATAAGCCTCCTTTTTCTTTTTAACCAACAAAGAAACTTTTTTGGTTCCCTAGCCCTACCAATTCCTCCTTGCCTGACAGGGACATACCTATCACAGACTCGCAGTAGCTGCTCCTTGAAAAAACTCCACATGTCGGACGTTCCCAGTCCCTGTAATCTCCTAGTCCAACCTATGTTTCCTAATTCTCTCCTAATAGCCTCATAATTACCCTTCCCCCAGCTAAAACCACTGGCCCGAGGTTCATGCCTATCCCTTTCCATCACTAAGGTGAACGTAACCGAATTGTGGTCACTATCACCAAAATGCACACCAACTTCCAAGTCTAGCACCTGGTCTGGCTCATTTCCCAGCACCAGATCCAATATAGCCTCACCTCTAGTTGGCCTGTCTACATACTGAGTCAAAAAACCTTCCTGCACGCTTTGAACAAAAACTGACCCCTCTAACGAGCTAGAGCTATAACAATTCCAGTCAATATTAGTCAAGTTAAAATCCCCCATAACAATTGCCCTATTACTTTCACTCCTAAGCAGGATTGACTCCGCAATCCTTTCCTCAACCTCTCTAGAACTTTTAGGAGGTCTATAAAAGACTCCCAACAGGGTGTAGAGGGAGCTTTACTCTGTATCTAACCCCGTGATGTACCTGTCCTGTGAGTGTTTGATGGGGGACAGTGTAGAGGGAGCTTTACTCTGTATCTAACCCCGTGCTGCACCTGTCCTGGGAGTGTTTGATGGGGGGACAGTGTAGAGGGAGCTTTACTCTGTATCTAACCCCGTGCTGTACCTGTCCTGGGAGTGTTTGATGGGGGACAGTGTAGAGGGAGCTTTACTCTGTATCTAACCCCGTGCTGTCCCTGTCCTGGGAGTGTTTGATGGGGACAGTGTAGAGGGAGCTTTACTCTGTATCTAACCCCGTGCTGTATCTGTCCTGGGAGTGTTTGATGGGGACAGTGTAGAGGGAGCTTTACTCTGTATCTAACCCCGTGCTGTACCTGTCCTGGGAGTGTTTGATGGGGACAGTGTAGAGGGAGCTTTACTCTGTATCTAACCCCGTGCTGTACCTGTCCTGGGAGTGTTTGATGGGGGACAGTGTAGAGGGAGCTTTACTCTGTATCTCACCCCGTGCTGTCCCTGTCCTGGGAGTGTTTGATGGGGACAGTGTAGAGGGAGCTTTACTCTGTATCTAACCCCGTGCTGTATCTGTCCTGGGAGTGTTTGATGGGGACAGTGTAGAGGGAGCTTTACTCTGTATCTAACCCCGTGCTGTACCTGTCCTGGGAGTGTTTGATGGGGACAGTGTAGAGGGAGCTTTACTCTGTATCTAACCCCGTGCTGTACCTGTCCTGGGAGTGTTTGATGGGGACAGTGTAGAGGGAGCTTTACTCTGTATCTAACCCCGTGCTGCTCCTGTCCTGGGAGTGTTTGATGGGGACAGTGTAGAGGGAGCTTTACTCTGTATCTAACCCCGTGCTGTACCTGTCCTGGGAGTGTTTGATGGGGACAGTGTGGAGGGAGCTTTACTCTGTATCTAACCCCGTGCTGCTCCTGTCCTGGGAGTGTTTGATGGGGACAGTGTAGAGGGAGCTTTACTCTGTATCTAACCCCGTGCTGTACCTGTCCTGGGAGTGTTTGATGGGGACAGTGTGGAGGGAGCTTTACTCTGTATCTAACCCCGTGCTGCTCCTGTCCTGGGAGTGTTTGATGGGGACAGTGTAGAGGGAGCTTTACTCTGTATCTAACCCCGTGCTGTACCTGTCCTGGGAGTGTTTGATTGGGGACAGTGTAGAGGGAGCTTTACTCTGTATCTAACCCCGTGCTGTACCTGTCCTGGGAGTGTTTGATGGGGACAGTGTAGAGGGAGCTTTACTCTGTATCTAACCCCGTGCTGTACCTGTCCTGGGAGTGTTTGATGGGGACAGTGTAGAGGGAGCTTTACTCTGTATCTAACCCCGTGCTGTACCTGTCCTGGGAGTGTTTGATGGGGACAGTGCAGAGGGAGCTTTACTCTGTATCTAACCCCGTGCTGTACCTGTCCTGGGAGTGTTTGATGGGGACAGTGTAGAGGGAGCTTTACTCTGTATCTAACCCCGTGCAGTACCTGTCCTGGGAGTGTTTGATGGGGACAGTGCAGAGGGAGCTTTACTCTGTATCTAACCCCGTGCTGTACCTGTCCTGGGAGTGTTTGATAGGGACAGTGCAGAGGGAGCTTTACTCTGTATCTAACCCCGTGCTGTCCCTGTCCTGGGAGTGTTTGATAGGGACAGTGTAGAGGGAGCTTTACTCTGTATCTAACCCCGTGCTGTACCTGTCCTGGGAGTGTTTGATGGGGACAGTGTAGAGGGAGCTTTACTCTGCATCTAACCCCGTGCTGTACCTGTCCTGGGAGTGTTTGATGGGGACAGTGCAGAGGGAGCTTTACTCTGTATCTAACCCCGTGCTGTACCTGTCCTGGGACTGTTTGATAGGGACAGTGTAGAGGGAGCTTTACTCTGTATCTAACCCCGTGCTGTATCTGTCCTGGGAGTGTTTGATAGGGACAGTGTAGAGGGAGCTTTACTCTGTATCTAACCCCGTGCTGTACCTGTCCTGGGAGTGTTTGATGGGGACAGTGTAGAGGGAGCTTTACTCTGTATCTCACCCCGTGCTGTACCTGTCCTGGGAGTGTTTGATGGGGGATAGTGTAGAGGGAGCTTTACTCTGTATCTAACCCCGTGCTGTACCTGTCCTGGGAGTGTTTGATGGGGACACTGTAAAGGGAGCTTTACTCTGTATCTAACCCCGTGCTGTACCTGTCCTGGGAGTGTTTGATGGGGGACAGTGTAGAGGGAGCTTTACTCTGTATCTAACCCCGTGCTATACCTGTCCTGGGAGTGTTTGATGGGGGACAGTGTAGATGGAGCTTTACTCTGTTTCTAACCCCGTGCTGTACCTGTCCTGGGAGTGTTTGATGGGGGACAGTGTAGAGGGAGCTTTACTCTGTATCTCACCCCGTGCTGTACCTGTCCTGGGAGTGTTTGATGGGGGACAGTGTAGATGGAGCTTTACTCTGTATCTAACCCCGTGCTGTACCTGTCCTGGGAGTGTTTGATGGGGACAGTGTAGAGGGAGCTTTACTCTGTATCTAACCCCGTGCTGTACCTGTCCTGGGAGTGTTTGATGGGGACAGTGTAGAGGGAGCTTTACTCTGTATCTAACCCCGTGCTGTACCTGTCCTGGGAGTGTTTGATGGGGACAGTGTAGAGGGACATTTACTCTGTATCTAACCCCGTGCTGTACCTGTCCTGGGAGTGTTTGATGGGGGACAGTGTAGAGGGAGCTTTACTCTGTATCTAACCCCGTGCTGTACCTGTCCTGGGAGTGTTTGATGGGGACAGTGGAGAGGGAGCTTTACTCTGTATCTAACCCCGTGCTGTACCTGTCCTGGGAGTGTTTGATGGGGACAGTGTAGAGGGAGCTTTACTCTGTATCTAACCCCGTGCTGTACCTGTCCTGGGAGTGTTTGATGGGGACAGTGTAGAGGGAGCTTTACTCTGTATCTAACCCCGTGCTGTACCTGTCCTGGGAGTGTTTGATGGGGACAGTGTGGAGGGAGCTTTACTCTGTATCTAACCCCGTGCTGTACCTGTCCTGGGAGTGTTTGATGGGGACAGTGTAGAGGGAGATTTACTCTGTATCTAACCCCGTGCTGTACCTGTCCTGGGAGTGTTTGATGGGGGACAGTGTAGAGGGAGCTTTACTCTGTATCTAACCCCGTGCTGTACCTGTCCTGGGAGTGTTTGATGGGGACAGTGGAGAGGGAGCTTTACTCTGTATCTAACCCCGTGCTGTACCTGTCCTGGGAGTGTTTGATGGGGACAGTGTAGAGGGAGCTTTACTCTGTATCTAACCCCGTGCTGTACCTGTCCTGGGAGTGTTTGATGGGGACAGTGTAGAGGGAGCTTTACTCTGTATCTAACCCCGTGCTGTACCTGTCCTGGGAGTGTTTGATGGGGACAGTGTTGAGGGAGCTTTACTCTGTATCTCACCCCGTGCTGTACCTGTCCTGGGAGTGTTTGATGGGGACAGTGTAGAGGGAGCTTTACTCTGTATCTAACCCCGTGCTGTACCTGTCCTGGGAGTGTTAGATGGGGACAGTGTAGAGGGAGCTTTACTCTGTATCTCACCCCGTGCTGCACCTGTCCTGGGAGTGTTTGATGGGGGCAGTGTAGAGGGAGCTTTACTCTGTATCTAACCCCGTGCTGTACCTGTCTGGGTGTTTGATGGGGACAGTGTAGAGGGAGCTTTACTCTGTATCTAACCCCGTGCTGTACCTGTCCTGGGAGTGTTTGATGGGGGACAGTGTAGAGGGAGCTTTACTCTGTATCTAACCCCGTGCTGTACCTGTCCTGGGAGTGTTTGATGGGGACAGTGTAGAGGGAGCTTTACTCTGTATCTAACCCCGTGCTGTACCTGCCCTGGGAGTGTTTGATGGGGACAGTGTAGAGGGAGCTTTACTCTGTATCTAACCCCGTGCTGTACCTGTCCTGGGAGTGTTTGATGGGGACAGGGTAGAGGGAGCTTTACTCTGTATCTAACCCCGTGCTGTACCTGTCCTGGGAGTGTTTGATGGGGACAGTGTAGAGGGAGCTTTACTCTGTATCTAACCACGTGCTGTACCTGTCCTGGGAGTGTTTGATGGGGACAGTGTAGAGGGAGCTTTCCTCTGTATCTAACCACGTGCTGTACCTGTCCTGGGACTGTTTGATGGGGACAGTGTAGAGGGAGCTTTTCTCTGTATCTAACCACGTGCTGTACCTGTCCTGGGAGTGTTTGATGGGGACAGTGTAGAGGGAGCTTTACTCTGTATCTAACCCCGTGCTGTACCTGTCCTGGGAGTGTATGATGGGGACAGTGTAGAGGGAGCTTTACTCTGTATCTAACCCCGTGCTGTACCTGTCCTGGGAGTGTTTGATGGGGGACAGTGTGGAGGGAGCTTTTCTCTGTATCTAACCCCGTGCTGTACCTGTCCTGGGAGTGTTTGATGGGGACAGTGTAGAGGGAGCTTTACTCTGTATCTAACCCCGTGCTGTACCTGTCCTGGGAGTGTTTGATGGGGACAGTGTAGAGGGAGCTTTACTCTGTATCTAACCCCGTGCTGTACCTGTCCTGGGAGTGTTTGATGGGGAACAGTGTAGAGGGAGCTTTACTCTGTATCTAACCCCGTGCTGTACCTGTCCTGGGAGTGTTTGATGTGGGACAGTGTAGAGGGAGCTTTACTCTGTATCTAACCCCGTGCTGTACCTGTCCTGGGAGTGTTTGATGTGGGACAGTGTAGAGGGAGCTTTACTCTGTATCTAACGCCGTGCTGTACCTGTCCTGGGAGTGTTTGATGGGGGACAGTGTAGATGGAGCTTTACTCTGTATCTAACCCCGTGCTGTACCTGTCCTGGGAGTGTTTGATGGGGACAGTGTACATAGAACATTACAGCGCAGAACAGGCCCTTCGGCCCACGATGTTGCACCGACCAGTTAAAAAAAAAAAAAACTGTGACCCTCCAACCTAAACCAATTTCTTTTCGTCCATGAACCTATCTACGGATCTCTTAAACGCCCCCAAACTAGGCGCATTTACTACTGATGCTGGCAGGGCATTCCAATCCCTCACCACCCTCTGGGTAAAGAACCTACCCCTGACATCGGTTCTATAACTACCCCCCCTCAATTTAAAGCCATGCCCCCTCGTGCTGGATTTCTCCATCAGAGGAAAAAGGCTATCACTATCCACCCTATCTAAACCTCTAATCATCTTATATGTTTCAATAAGATCCCCTCTTAGCCGCCGCCTTTCCAGCGAAAACAATCCCAAATCCCTCAGCCTCTCCTCATAGGATCTCCCCTCCATACCAGGCAACATCCTGGTAAACCTCCTCTGCACCCTCTCCAAAGCCTCCACATCCTTCCTGTAATGTGGGGACCAGAACTGCACACAGTACTCCAAGTGCGGCCGCACCAGAGTTGTGTACAGTTGCAACATAACGCTACGACTCCTAAATTCAATCCCCCTACCAATAAACGCCAAGACACCATATGCCTTCTTAACAACCTTATCTACTTGATTCCCAACTTTCAGGGATCTATGCACACATACACCTAGATCCCTCTGCTCCTCCACACTATTCAAAGTCCTCCCGTTAGCCCTATACTCAACACATCTGTTATTCCTACCAAAGTGAATTACCTCACACTTCTCCGCATTAAACTCCATCCGCCACCTCTCGGCCCAACTTTGCAACCTGTCTAAGTCTTCCTGCAAACTACGACACCCTTCCTCACTGTCTACCACACCACCGACTTTGGTGTCATCAGCAAATTTGCTAATCCACCCAACTATACCCTCATCCAGATCATTAATAAATATTACAAACAGCAGTGGCCCCAAAACAGATCCCTGAGGTACACCACTTGTAACCGCACTCCATGATGAATATTTACTATCAACCACCACCCTCTGTTTCCTATCCGCTAGCCAATTCCTGATCCAATTTCCTAGATCACCCCCAATCCCATACATCTGCATTTTCTGCAGAAGCCTACCATGGTGAACCTTATCAAACGCCTTACTAAAATCCATATATACCACGTCCACTGCCTTGCCCCCATCCACCTCCTTGGTCACTTTCTCAAAAAACTCAATAAGGTTAGTAAGGCACGACCTACCTGCCACAAAACCATGCTGACTATCACCTATCAATTCATTACTCTCCAAATAACTATAAATCCTATCCCTTATAATTTTTTCCAACATCTTGCCGACAACAGAAGTGAGACTCACCGGTCTATAATTCCCGGGGAAGTCTCTGTTCCCCTTCTTAAACAATGGGACAACATTCGCTAACCTCCAATCTTCTGGTACTATACCAGAGGCCAACGACGACCTGAAGATCAGAGCCAGAGGCTCTGCAATCACTTCTCTTGCCTCCCAGAGAATCCTTGGATAAATCCCATCCGGACCAGGGGATTTATCTATTTTCAGACCCTCCAGAATATCCTGCACATCCTCCTTATCAACTGTAATACTGTCTATTCTACTCCCCTGCAACCCAGTGTCCTCCTCAGCTATATTCATGTCCCCTTGCGTGAACACCGAAGAGAAATATTGGTTCAATGCTTCACCAATCTCCTCCGGTTCCACACATAACTTCCCTCTGCCATCTATAACTGGCCCTAAACTTGCCCTAACCAACCTTCTGTTCTTGACATACCTATAGAACGCCTTAGGATTCTCTTTAACCCTATCCGCCAAAGTCTTCTCATGTCCCCTTTTAGCCCTTCTAAGCTCGCTCTTCAACTCCCTCTTAGCCAATCTAAAGCTTTCTAGTGCACTACCCGAGTGCTCACGTCTCATCCGAACATAAGCCTCCTTTTTCTTTTTAACCAACAAAGAAACTTTTTTGGTTCCCTAGCCCTACCAATTCCTCCTTGCCTGACAGGGACATACCTATCACAGACTCGCAGTAGCTGCTCCTTGAAAAAACTCCACATGTCGGACGTTCCCAGTCCCTGTAATCTCCTAGTCCAACCTATGTTTCCTAATTCTCTCCTAATAGCCTCATAATTACCCTTCCCCCAGCTAAAACCACTGGCCCGAGGTTCATGCCTATCCCTTTCCATCACTAAGGTGAACGTAACCGAATTGTGGTCACTATCACCAAAATGCACACCAACTTCCAAGTCTAGCACCTGGTCTGGCTCATTTCCCAGCACCAGATCCAATATAGCCTCACCTCTAGTTGGCCTGTCTACATACTGAGTCAAAAAACCTTCCTGCACGCTTTGAACAAAAACTGACCCCTCTAACGAGCTAGAGCTATAACAATTCCAGTCAATATTAGTCAAGTTAAAATCCCCCATAACAATTGCCCTATTACTTTCACTCCTAAGCAGGATTGACTCCGCAATCCTTTCCTCAACCTCTCTAGAACTTTTAGGAGGTCTATAAAAGACTCCCAACAGGGTGTAGAGGGAGCTTTACTCTGTATCTAACCCCGTGATGTACCTGTCCTGTGAGTGTTTGATGGGGGACAGTGTAGAGGGAGCTTTACTCTGTATCTAACCCCGTGCTGCACCTGTCCTGGGAGTGTTTGATGGGGGGACAGTGTAGAGGGAGCTTTACTCTGTATCTAACCCCGTGCTGTACCTGTCCTGGGAGTGTTTGATGGGGGACAGTGTAGAGGGAGCTTTACTCTGTATCTAACCCCGTGCTGTCCCTGTCCTGGGAGTGTTTGATGGGGACAGTGTAGAGGGAGCTTTACTCTGTATCTAACCCCGTGCTGTATCTGTCCTGGGAGTGTTTGATGGGGACAGTGTAGAGGGAGCTTTACTCTGTATCTAACCCCGTGCTGTACCTGTCCTGGGAGTGTTTGATGGGGACAGTGTAGAGGGAGCTTTACTCTGTATCTAACCCCGTGCTGTACCTGTCCTGGGAGTGTTTGATGGGGGACAGTGTAGAGGGAGCTTTACTCTGTATCTCACCCCGTGCTGTCCCTGTCCTGGGAGTGTTTGATGGGGACAGTGTAGAGGGAGCTTTACTCTGTATCTAACCCCGTGCTGTATCTGTCCTGGGAGTGTTTGATGGGGACAGTGTAGAGGGAGCTTTACTCTGTATCTAACCCCGTGCTGTACCTGTCCTGGGAGTGTTTGATGGGGACAGTGTAGAGGGAGCTTTACTCTGTATCTAACCCCGTGCTGTACCTGTCCTGGGAGTGTTTGATGGGGACAGTGTAGAGGGAGCTTTACTCTGTATCTAACCCCGTGCTGCTCCTGTCCTGGGAGTGTTTGATGGGGACAGTGTAGAGGGAGCTTTACTCTGTATCTAACCCCGTGCTGTACCTGTCCTGGGAGTGTTTGATGGGGACAGTGTGGAGGGAGCTTTACTCTGTATCTAACCCCGTGCTGCTCCTGTCCTGGGAGTGTTTGATGGGGACAGTGTAGAGGGAGCTTTACTCTGTATCTAACCCCGTGCTGTACCTGTCCTGGGAGTGTTTGATGGGGACAGTGTGGAGGGAGCTTTACTCTGTATCTAACCCCGTGCTGCTCCTGTCCTGGGAGTGTTTGATGGGGACAGTGTAGAGGGAGCTTTACTCTGTATCTAACCCCGTGCTGTACCTGTCCTGGGAGTGTTTGATTGGGGACAGTGTAGAGGGAGCTTTACTCTGTATCTAACCCCGTGCTGTACCTGTCCTGGGAGTGTTTGATGGGGACAGTGTAGAGGGAGCTTTACTCTGTATCTAACCCCGTGCTGTACCTGTCCTGGGAGTGTTTGATGGGGACAGTGTAGAGGGAGCTTTACTCTGTATCTAACCCCGTGCTGTACCTGTCCTGGGAGTGTTTGATGGGGACAGTGCAGAGGGAGCTTTACTCTGTATCTAACCCCGTGCTGTACCTGTCCTGGGAGTGTTTGATGGGGACAGTGTAGAGGGAGCTTTACTCTGTATCTAACCCCGTGCAGTACCTGTCCTGGGAGTGTTTGATGGGGACAGTGCAGAGGGAGCTTTACTCTGTATCTAACCCCGTGCTGTACCTGTCCTGGGAGTGTTTGATAGGGACAGTGCAGAGGGAGCTTTACTCTGTATCTAACCCCGTGCTGTCCCTGTCCTGGGAGTGTTTGATAGGGACAGTGTAGAGGGAGCTTTACTCTGTATCTAACCCCGTGCTGTACCTGTCCTGGGAGTGTTTGATGGGGACAGTGTAGAGGGAGCTTTACTCTGCATCTAACCCCGTGCTGTACCTGTCCTGGGAGTGTTTGATGGGGACAGTGCAGAGGGAGCTTTACTCTGTATCTAACCCCGTGCTGTACCTGTCCTGGGACTGTTTGATAGGGACAGTGTAGAGGGAGCTTTACTCTGTATCTAACCCCGTGCTGTACCTGTCCTGGGAGTGTTTGATGGGGACAGTGTTGAGGGAGCTTTACTCTGTATCTCACCCCGTGCTGTACCTGTCCTGGGAGTGTTTGATGGGGACAGTGTAGAGGGAGCTTTACTCTGTATCTAACCCCGTGCTGTACCTGTCCTGGGAGTGTTAGATGGGGACAGTGTAGAGGGAGCTTTACTCTGTATCTCACCCCGTGCTGCACCTGTCCTGGGAGTGTTTGATGGGGGCAGTGTAGAGGGAGCTTTACTCTGTATCTAACCCCGTGCTGTACCTGTCTGGGTGTTTGATGGGGACAGTGTAGAGGGAGCTTTACTCTGTATCTAACCCCGTGCTGTACCTGTCCTGGGAGTGTTTGATGGGGGACAGTGTAGAGGGAGCTTTACTCTGTATCTAACCCCGTGCTGTACCTGTCCTGGGAGTGTTTGATGGGGACAGTGTAGAGGGAGCTTTACTCTGTATCTAACCCCGTGCTGTACCTGCCCTGGGAGTGTTTGATGGGGACAGTGTAGAGGGAGCTTTACTCTGTATCTAACCCCGTGCTGTACCTGTCCTGGGAGTGTTTGATGGGGACAGGGTAGAGGGAGCTTTACTCTGTATCTAACCCCGTGCTGTACCTGTCCTGGGAGTGTTTGATGGGGACAGTGTAGAGGGAGCTTTACTCTGTATCTAACCACGTGCTGTACCTGTCCTGGGAGTGTTTGATGGGGACAGTGTAGAGGGAGCTTTCCTCTGTATCTAACCACGTGCTGTACCTGTCCTGGGACTGTTTGATGGGGACAGTGTAGAGGGAGCTTTTCTCTGTATCTAACCACGTGCTGTACCTGTCCTGGGAGTGTTTGATGGGGACAGTGTAGAGGGAGCTTTACTCTGTATCTAACCCCGTGCTGTACCTGTCCTGGGAGTGTATGATGGGGACAGTGTAGAGGGAGCTTTACTCTGTATCTAACCCCGTGCTGTACCTGTCCTGGGAGTGTTTGATGGGGGACAGTGTGGAGGGAGCTTTTCTCTGTATCTAACCCCGTGCTGTACCTGTCCTGGGAGTGTTTGATGGGGACAGTGTAGAGGGAGCTTTACTCTGTATCTAACCCCGTGCTGTACCTGTCCTGGGAGTGTTTGATGGGGACAGTGTAGAGGGAGCTTTACTCTGTATCTAACCCCGTGCTGTACCTGTCCTGGGAGTGTTTGATGGGGAACAGTGTAGAGGGAGCTTTACTCTGTATCTAACCCCGTGCTGTACCTGTCCTGGGAGTGTTTGATGTGGGACAGTGTAGAGGGAGCTTTACTCTGTATCTAACCCCGTGCTGTACCTGTCCTGGGAGTGTTTGATGTGGGACAGTGTAGAGGGAGCTTTACTCTGTATCTAACGCCGTGCTGTACCTGTCCTGGGAGTGTTTGATGGGGGACAGTGTAGATGGAGCTTTACTCTGTATCTAACCCCGTGCTGTACCTGTCCTGGGAGTGTTTGATGGGGACAGTGTACATAGAACATTACAGCGCAGAACAGGCCCTTCGGCCCACGATGTTGCACCGACCAGTTAAAAAAAAAAAAAACTGTGACCCTCCAACCTAAACCAATTTCTTTTCGTCCATGAACCTATCTACGGATCTCTTAAACGCCCCCAAACTAGGCGCATTTACTACTGATGCTGGCAGGGCATTCCAATCCCTCACCACCCTCTGGGTAAAGAACCTACCCCTGACATCGGTTCTATAACTACCCCCCCTCAATTTAAAGCCATGCCCCCTCGTGCTGGATTTCTCCATCAGAGGAAAAAGGCTATCACTATCCACCCTATCTAAACCTCTAATCATCTTATATGTTTCAATAAGATCCCCTCTTAGCCGCCGCCTTTCCAGCGAAAACAATCCCAAATCCCTCAGCCTCTCCTCATAGGATCTCCCCTCCATACCAGGCAACATCCTGGTAAACCTCCTCTGCACCCTCTCCAAAGCCTCCACATCCTTCCTGTAATGTGGGGACCAGAACTGCACACAGTACTCCAAGTGCGGCCGCACCAGAGTTGTGTACAGTTGCAACATAACGCTACGACTCCTAAATTCAATCCCCCTACCAATAAACGCCAAGACACCATATGCCTTCTTAACAACCTTATCTACTTGATTCCCAACTTTCAGGGATCTATGCACACATACACCTAGATCCCTCTGCTCCTCCACACTATTCAAAGTCCTCCCGTTAGCCCTATACTCAACACATCTGTTATTCCTACCAAAGTGAATTACCTCACACTTCTCCGCATTAAACTCCATCCGCCACCTCTCGGCCCAACTTTGCAACCTGTCTAAGTCTTCCTGCAAACTACGACACCCTTCCTCACTGTCTACCACACCACCGACTTTGGTGTCATCAGCAAATTTGCTAATCCACCCAACTATACCCTCATCCAGATCATTAATAAATATTACAAACAGCAGTGGCCCCAAAACAGATCCCTGAGGTACACCACTTGTAACCGCACTCCATGATGAATATTTACTATCAACCACCACCCTCTGTTTCCTATCCGCTAGCCAATTCCTGATCCAATTTCCTAGATCACCCCCAATCCCATACATCTGCATTTTCTGCAGAAGCCTACCATGGTGAACCTTATCAAACGCCTTACTAAAATCCATATATACCACGTCCACTGCCTTGCCCCCATCCACCTCCTTGGTCACTTTCTCAAAAAACTCAATAAGGTTAGTAAGGCACGACCTACCTGCCACAAAACCATGCTGACTATCACCTATCAATTCATTACTCTCCAAATAACTATAAATCCTATCCCTTATAATTTTTTCCAACATCTTGCCGACAACAGAAGTGAGACTCACCGGTCTATAATTCCCGGGGAAGTCTCTGTTCCCCTTCTTAAACAATGGGACAACATTCGCTAACCTCCAATCTTCTGGTACTATACCAGAGGCCAACGACGACCTGAAGATCAGAGCCAGAGGCTCTGCAATCACTTCTCTTGCCTCCCAGAGAATCCTTGGATAAATCCCATCCGGACCAGGGGATTTATCTATTTTCAGACCCTCCAGAATATCCTGCACATCCTCCTTATCAACTGTAATACTGTCTATTCTACTCCCCTGCAACCCAGTGTCCTCCTCAGCTATATTCATGTCCCCTTGCGTGAACACCGAAGAGAAATATTGGTTCAATGCTTCACCAATCTCCTCCGGTTCCACACATAACTTCCCTCTGCCATCTATAACTGGCCCTAAACTTGCCCTAACCAACCTTCTGTTCTTGACATACCTATAGAACGCCTTAGGATTCTCTTTAACCCTATCCGCCAAAGTCTTCTCATGTCCCCTTTTAGCCCTTCTAAGCTCGCTCTTCAACTCCCTCTTAGCCAATCTAAAGCTTTCTAGTGCACTACCCGAGTGCTCACGTCTCATCCGAACATAAGCCTCCTTTTTCTTTTTAACCAACAAAGAAACTTTTTTGGTTCCCTAGCCCTACCAATTCCTCCTTGCCTGACAGGGACATACCTATCACAGACTCGCAGTAGCTGCTCCTTGAAAAAACTCCACATGTCGGACGTTCCCAGTCCCTGTAATCTCCTAGTCCAACCTATGTTTCCTAATTCTCTCCTAATAGCCTCATAATTACCCTTCCCCCAGCTAAAACCACTGGCCCGAGGTTCATGCCTATCCCTTTCCATCACTAAGGTGAACGTAACCGAATTGTGGTCACTATCACCAAAATGCACACCAACTTCCAAGTCTAGCACCTGGTCTGGCTCATTTCCCAGCACCAGATCCAATATAGCCTCACCTCTAGTTGGCCTGTCTACATACTGAGTCAAAAAACCTTCCTGCACGCTTTGAACAAAAACTGACCCCTCTAACGAGCTAGAGCTATAACAATTCCAGTCAATATTAGTCAAGTTAAAATCCCCCATAACAATTGCCCTATTACTTTCACTCCTAAGCAGGATTGACTCCGCAATCCTTTCCTCAACCTCTCTAGAACTTTTAGGAGGTCTATAAAAGACTCCCAACAGGGTGTAGAGGGAGCTTTACTCTGTATCTAACCCCGTGATGTACCTGTCCTGTGAGTGTTTGATGGGGGACAGTGTAGAGGGAGCTTTACTCTGTATCTAACCCCGTGCTGCACCTGTCCTGGGA
The DNA here is from genome assembly GCF_964213995.1 of Mustelus asterias. NCBI lineage: Eukaryota > Metazoa > Chordata > Chondrichthyes > Carcharhiniformes > Triakidae > Mustelus > Mustelus asterias. The sequence goes on from NW_027590960.1 coordinate 123,741, forward strand.
GTGTTTGATGGGGGGACAGTGTAGAGGGAGCTTTACTCTGTATCTAACCCCGTGCTGTACCTGTCCTGGGAGTGTTTGATGGGGGACAGTGTAGAGGGAGCTTTACTCTGTATCTAACCCCGTGCTGTCCCTGTCCTGGGAGTGTTTGATGGGGACAGTGTAGAGGGAGCTTTACTCTGTATCTAACCCCGTGCTGTATCTGTCCTGGGAGTGTTTGATGGGGACAGTGTAGAGGGAGCTTTACTCTGTATCTAACCCCGTGCTGTACCTGTCCTGGGAGTGTTTGATGGGGACAGTGTAGAGGGAGCTTTACTCTGTATCTAACCCCGTGCTGTACCTGTCCTGGGAGTGTTTGATGGGGGACAGTGTAGAGGGAGCTTTACTCTGTATCTCACCCCGTGCTGTCCCTGTCCTGGGAGTGTTTGATGGGGACAGTGTAGAGGGAGCTTTACTCTGTATCTAACCCCGTGCTGTATCTGTCCTGGGAGTGTTTGATGGGGACAGTGTAGAGGGAGCTTTACTCTGTATCTAACCCCGTGCTGTACCTGTCCTGGGAGTGTTTGATGGGGACAGTGTAGAGGGAGCTTTACTCTGTATCTAACCCCGTGCTGTACCTGTCCTGGGAGTGTTTGATGGGGACAGTGTAGAGGGAGCTTTACTCTGTATCTAACCCCGTGCTGCTCCTGTCCTGGGAGTGTTTGATGGGGACAGTGTAGAGGGAGCTTTACTCTGTATCTAACCCCGTGCTGTACCTGTCCTGGGAGTGTTTGATGGGGACAGTGTGGAGGGAGCTTTACTCTGTATCTAACCCCGTGCTGCTCCTGTCCTGGGAGTGTTTGATGGGGACAGTGTAGAGGGAGCTTTACTCTGTATCTAACCCCGTGCTGTACCTGTCCTGGGAGTGTTTGATGGGGACAGTGTGGAGGGAGCTTTACTCTGTATCTAACCCCGTGCTGCTCCTGTCCTGGGAGTGTTTGATGGGGACAGTGTAGAGGGAGCTTTACTCTGTATCTAACCCCGTGCTGTACCTGTCCTGGGAGTGTTTGATTGGGGACAGTGTAGAGGGAGCTTTACTCTGTATCTAACCCCGTGCTGTACCTGTCCTGGGAGTGTTTGATGGGGACAGTGTAGAGGGAGCTTTACTCTGTATCTAACCCCGTGCTGTACCTGTCCTGGGAGTGTTTGATGGGGACAGTGTAGAGGGAGCTTTACTCTGTATCTAACCCCGTGCTGTACCTGTCCTGGGAGTGTTTGATGGGGACAGTGCAGAGGGAGCTTTACTCTGTATCTAACCCCGTGCTGTACCTGTCCTGGGAGTGTTTGATGGGGACAGTGTAGAGGGAGCTTTACTCTGTATCTAACCCCGTGCAGTACCTGTCCTGGGAGTGTTTGATGGGGACAGTGCAGAGGGAGCTTTACTCTGTATCTAACCCCGTGCTGTACCTGTCCTGGGAGTGTTTGATAGGGACAGTGCAGAGGGAGCTTTACTCTGTATCTAACCCCGTGCTGTCCCTGTCCTGGGAGTGTTTGATAGGGACAGTGTAGAGGGAGCTTTACTCTGTATCTAACCCCGTGCTGTACCTGTCCTGGGAGTGTTTGATGGGGACAGTGTAGAGGGAGCTTTACTCTGCATCTAACCCCGTGCTGTACCTGTCCTGGGAGTGTTTGATGGGGACAGTGCAGAGGGAGCTTTACTCTGTATCTAACCCCGTGCTGTACCTGTCCTGGGACTGTTTGATAGGGACAGTGTAGAGGGAGCTTTACTCTGTATCTAACCCCGTGCTGTATCTGTCCTGGGAGTGTTTGATAGGGACAGTGTAGAGGGAGCTTTACTCTGTATCTAACCCCGTGCTGTACCTGTCCTGGGAGTGTTTGATGGGGACAGTGTAGAGGGAGCTTTACTCTGTATCTCACCCCGTGCTGTACCTGTCCTGGGAGTGTTTGATGGGGGATAGTGTAGAGGGAGCTTTACTCTGTATCTAACCCCGTGCTGTACCTGTCCTGGGAGTGTTTGATGGGGACACTGTAAAGGGAGCTTTACTCTGTATCTAACCCCGTGCTGTACCTGTCCTGGGAGTGTTTGATGGGGGACAGTGTAGAGGGAGCTTTACTCTGTATCTAACCCCGTGCTATACCTGTCCTGGGAGTGTTTGATGGGGGACAGTGTAGATGGAGCTTTACTCTGTTTCTAACCCCGTGCTGTACCTGTCCTGGGAGTGTTTGATGGGGGACAGTGTAGAGGGAGCTTTACTCTGTATCTCACCCCGTGCTGTACCTGTCCTGGGAGTGTTTGATGGGGGACAGTGTAGAGGGAGCTTTACTCTGTATCTAACCCCGTGCTGTCCCTGTCCTGGGAGTGTTTGATGGGGACAGTGTAGAGGGAGCTTTACTCTGTATCTAACCCCGTGCTGTATCTGTCCTGGGAGTGTTTGATGGGGACAGTGTAGAGGGAGCTTTACTCTGTATCTAACCCCGTGCTGTACCTGTCCTGGGAGTGTTTGATGGGGACAGTGTAGAGGGAGCTTTACTCTGTATCTAACCCCGTGCTGTACCTGTCCTGGGAGTGTTTGATGGGGGACACTGTAGAGGGAGCTTTACTCTGTATCGCACCCCGTGCTGTCCCTGTCCTGGGAGTGTTTGATGGGGACAGTGTAGAGGGAGCTTTACTCTGTATCTAACCCCGTGCTGTATCTGTCCTGGGAGTGTTTGATGGGGACAGTGTAGAGGGAGCTTTACTCTGTATCTAACCCCGTGCTGTACCTGTCCTGGGAGTGTTTGATGGGGACAGTGTAGAGGGAGCTTTACTCTGTATCTAACCCCGTGCTGTACCTGTCCTGGGAGTGTTTGATGGGGACAGTGTAGAGGGAGCTTTACTCTGTATCTAACCCCGTGCTGCTCCTGTCCTGGGAGTGTTTGATGGGGACAGTGTAGAGGGAGCTTTACTCTGTATCTAACCCCGTGCTGTACCTGTCCTGGGAGTGTTTGATGGGGACAGTGTGGAGGGAGCTTTACTCTGTATCTAACCCCGTGCTGCTCCTGTCCTGGGAGTGTTTGATGGGGACAGTGTAGAGGGAGCTTTACTCTGTATCTAACCCCGTGCTGTACCTGTCCTGGGAGTGTTTGATGGGGACAGTGTGGAGGGAGCTTTACTCTGTATCTAACCCCGTGCTGCTCCTGTCCTGGGAGTGTTTGATGGGGACAGTGTAGAGGGAGCTTTACTCTGTATCTAACCCCGTGCTGTACCTGTCCTGGGAGTGTTTGATTGGGGACAGTGTAGAGGGAGCTTTACTCTGTATCTAACCCCGTGCTGTACCTGTCCTGGGAGTGTTTGATGGGGACAGTGTAGAGGGAGCTTTACTCTGTATCTAACCCCGTGCTGTACCTGTCCTGGGAGTGTTTGATGGGGACAGTGTAGAGGGAGCTTTACTCTGTATCTAACCCCGTGCTGTACCTGTCCTGGGAGTGTTTGATGGGGACAGTGCAGAGGGAGCTTTACTCTGTATCTAACCCCGTGCTGTACCTGTCCTGGGAGTGTTTGATGGGGACAGTGTAGAGGGAGCTTTACTCTGTATCTAACCCCGTGCTGTACCTGTCCTGGGAGTGTTTGATGGGGACAGTGCAGAGGGAGCTTTACTCTGTATCTAACCCCGTGCTGTACCTGTCCTGGGAGTGTTTGATAGGGACAGTGCAGAGGGAGCTTTACTCTGTATCTAACCCCGTGCTGTCCCTGTCCTGGGAGTGTTTGATAGGGACAGTGTAGAGGGAGCTTTACTCTGTATCTAACCCCGTGCTGTACCTGTCCTGGGAGTGTTTGATGGGGACAGTGTAGAGGGAGCTTTACTCTGCATCTAACCCCGTGCTGTACCTGTCCTGGGAGTGTTTGATGGGGACAGTGCAGAGGGAGCTTTACTCTGTATCTAACCCCGTGCTGTACCTGTCCTGGGACTGTTTGATAGGGACAGTGTAGAGGGAGCTTTACTCTGTATCTAACCCCGTGCTGTATCTGTCCTGGGAGTTTTTGATAGGGACAGTGTAGAGGGAGCTTTACTCTGTATCTAACCCCGTGCTGTACCTGTCCTGGGAGTGTTTGATGGGGACAGTGTAGAGGGAGCTTTACTCTGTATCTCACCCCGTGCTGTACCTGTCCTGGGAGTGTTTGATGGGGGACAGTGTAGAGGGAGCTTTACTCTGTATCTAACCCCGTGCTGTACCTGTCCTGGGAGTGTTTGATGGGGACAGTGTAAAGGGAGCTTTACTCTGTATCTAACCCCGTGCTGTACCTGTCCTGGGAGTGTTTGATGGGGGACAGTGTAGAGGGAGCTTTACTCTGTATCTAACCCCGTGCTATACCTGTCCTGGGAGTGTTTGATGGGGGACAGTGTAGAGGGAGCTTTACTCTGTATCTAACCCCGTGCTGTACCTGTCCTGGGAGTGTTTGATGGGGGACAGTGTAGAGGGAGCTTTACTCTGTATCTCACCCCGTGCTGTACCTGTCTGGGTGTTTGATGGGGACAGTGTAGAGGGAGCTTTACTCTGTATCTCACCCCGTGCTGTACCTGTCCTGGGAGTGTTTGATGGGGGACAGTGTAGAGGGAGCTTTACTCTGTATCTAACCCCGTGTTGTACCTGTCTGGGTGTTTGATGGGGACAGTGTAGAGGGAGCTTTACTCTGTATCTAACCCCGTGCTGTACCTGTCCTGGGAGTGTTTGATGGGGACAGTGTAGAGGGAGCTTTACTCTGTATCTAACCCCGTGCTGTACCTGTCCTGGGAGTGTTTGATGGGGGACAGTGTAGAGGGAGCTTTACTCTGTATCTAACCCCGTGCTGTACCTGTCCTGGGAGTGTTTGATGGGGACAGTGTAGAGGGAGCTTTACTCTGTATCTAACCCCGTGCTGTACCTGTCCTGGGAGTGTTTGATGGGGACAGTGCAGAGGGAGCTTTACTCTGTATCTAACCCCGTGCTGTACCTGTCCTGGGAGTGTTTGATGGGGACAGTGTAGAGGGAGCTTTACTCTGTATCTAACCCCGTGCTGTACCTGTCCTGGGAGTGTTTGATGGGGACAGTGCAGAGGGAGCTTTACTCTGTATCTAACCCCGTGCTGTACCTGTCCTGGGAGTGTTTGATAGGGACAGTGCAGAGGGAGCTTTACTCTGTATCTAACCCCGTGCTGTCCCTGTCCTGGGAGTGTTTGATAGGGACAGTGTAGAGGGAGCTTTACTCTGTATCTAACCCCGTGCTGTACCTGTCCTGGGAGTGTTTGATGGGGACAGTGTAGAGGGAGCTTTACTCTGCATCTAACCCCGTGCTGTACCTGTCCTGGGAGTGTTTGATGGGGACAGTGCAGAGGGAGCTTTACTCTGTATCTAACCCCGTGCTGTACCTGTCCTGGGACTGTTTGATAGGGACAGTGTAGAGGGAGCTTTACTCTGTATCTAACCCCGTGCTGTATCTGTCCTGGGAGTTTTTGATAGGGACAGTGTAGAGGGAGCTTTACTCTGTATCTAACCCCGTGCTGTACCTGTCCTGGGAGTGTTTGATGGGGACAGTGTAGAGGGAGCTTTACTCTGTATCTCACCCCGTGCTGTACCTGTCCTGGGAGTGTTTGATGGGGGACAGTGTAGAGGGAGCTTTACTCTGTATCTAACCCCGTGCTGTACCTGTCCTGGGAGTGTTTGATGGGGACAGTGTAAAGGGAGCTTTACTCTGTATCTAACCCCGTGCTGTACCTGTCCTGGGAGTGTTTGATGGGGGACAGTGTAGAGGGAGCTTTACTCTGTATCTAACCCCGTGCTATACCTGTCCTGGGAGTGTTTGATGGGGGACAGTGTAGAGGGAGCTTTACTCTGTATCTAACCCCGTGCTGTACCTGTCCTGGGAGTGTTTGATGGGGGACAGTGTAGAGGGAGCTTTACTCTGTATCTCACCCCGTGCTGTACCTGTCTGGGTGTTTGATGGGGACAGTGTAGAGGGAGCTTTACTCTGTATCTCACCCCGTGCTGTACCTGTCCTGGGAGTGTTTGATGGGGGACAGTGTAGAGGGAGCTTTACTCTGTATCTAACCCCGTGTTGTACCTGTCTGGGTGTTTGATGGGGACAGTGTAGAGGGAGCTTTACTCTGTATCTAACCCCGTGCTGTACCTGTCCTGGGAGTGTTTGATGGGGACAGTGTAGAGGGAGCTTTACTCTGTATCTAACCCCGTGCTGTACCTGTCCTGGGAGTGTTTGATGGGGGACAGTGTAGAGGGAGCTTTACTCTG